>NC_052314.1:6683650-6812197 GCF_016432855.1 Salvelinus namaycush | reverse complement strand
GGAATAGTTTGTTAGCAGAAGGGAAAGCTGAGTTTTAGCGGAAGGGAAAGCTGTGTTGTAGCGGAAGGGAAGCTGTGTTGTAGCGGAAGGGAAAGCTGTGTTTTAGCGGAAGGGAAGCTGTGTTTTAGCGGAAGGGAAAGCTGTGTTGTAGCGCAAGGGAAAGCTGTGTTTTAGCGGAAGGGAAAGCTGTGTTTTAGCAGAAGGGAAAGCTGTGTTTTAGCGGAAGGGAAAGCTGTGTTTTAGCAGAAGGGAAAGCTGTGTTTTAGCAGAAGGGAAAGCTGTGTTTTAGCGGAAGGGAAAGCTGTATTTTAGTGGAAGGGAAAGCTGTATTTTAGTGGAAGGGAAAGCTGTGTTTTAGTGGAAGGGAAAGCTGTGTTTTAGTGGAAGGGAAAGCTGTGTTTTAGCGGAAGGGAAAGCTGTGTTTTAGCGGAAGGGAAAGCTGTGTTGTAGCGGAAGGGAAAGCTGTGTTGTAGCGGAAGGGAAAGCTGTGTTGTAGCAGAAGGGAAAGCTGTGTTTTAGCGGAAGGGAAAGCTGTATTTTAGTGGAAGGGAAAGCTGTGTTTTAGTGGAAGGGAAAGCTGTGTTTTAGCGGAAGGGGAAGCTGTGTTTTAGCGGAAGGGAAAGCTGTGTTTTAGCGGAAGGGAAAGCTGTGTTTTAGCGGAAGGGGAAGCTGTGTTTTAGCGGAAGGGAAAGCTGTGTTTTAGCGCAAGGGAAAGCTGTGTTTTAGCAGAAGGGAAAGCTGTGTTGTAGTGGAAGGGAAAGCTGTGTTTTAGTGGAAGGGAAAGCTGTGTTGTAGCGGAAGGGAAAGCTGTGTTTTAGTGGAAGGGAAAGCTGTGTTGTAGTGGAAGGGAAAGCTGTGTTTTAGTGGAAGGGAAGCTGTGTTATAGCGGAAGGGAAAGCTGAGTTTTAGTGGAAGGGAAAGCTGAGTTTCCTTTAAACTCAGCCTGACAGAGATCCTAACTATGTCCACCATTTTAAACTCAGTCCCTGACAGAAGATCCTAACATGTCCACCATTCAACTCAGGCACTGACACGAGGTCCATAACAGTCCACCTTTAAACTCAGCCTGACAGAGTGTCCTAACATTCCACCATTTAAAACTCAGTCCTGACAGAGATCCTAACATGTCCTACATTAAACTCAGCCCTGACAGAGATCCTTCAACATGTCCACCATTTATAACACTCAGTCCCTGACAGAGATCCTAAACATGTCCACCATTAAACCTCAGTCCCTGATAGAGATCCCTAACATGGTCCACCATTTAAACTCAGCCCTGACAGCGATTCCTACAATGTCCACAATTTAAAACACTCAGCCCTGACAGAGATCTCACATGTCCACCATTTTAAAACTCCAGCTCCTGACAGAGATCCTAACATGTCCACCATTTAAAACTCAGCCCTGACAGAGATCCTAACATGTCCACCATTTAAAACTCAGCCCTGACAGAGATCCTAACATGTCCACCATTTAAAACTCAGTCCTGACAGAGATCCAAACATGTCCACCATTTAAACTCAGTCCTGACAGAGATCCTAACATGTCCACCATTTAAAACTCAGTCCTGACAGAGATCCAAACATGTCCACCATTTAAAACTCAGCCCTGACAGAGATCCTAACATGTCCACCATTTAAAACTCAGCCCTGACAGAGGTCCTAACATGTCCACCATTTAAAACTCAGGCCTGAAAGAGATCCTAACATGTCCACCATTTAAAACTCAGCCCTGACAGAGGTCCTAACATGTCCACCATTTAAAACTCAGACCTGACAGAGATCCTAACATGTCCACCATTTAAAACTCAGCCCTGACAGAGGTCCTAACATGTCCACCATTTAAAACTCAGGCCTGAAAGAGATCCTAACATGTCCACCATTTAAAACTCAGCCCTGACAGAGGTCCTAACATGTCCACCATTTAAAACTCAGCCCTGACAGAGATCCTAACATGTCCACCATTTAAAACTCAGTCCTGACAGAGATCCAACATGTCCACCATTTAAAACTCAGTCCTGACAGAGATCCTAACATGTCCACCATTTAAAACTCAGCCCTGACAGAGGTCCTAACATGTCCACCATTTAAAACTCAGGCCTGAAAGAGATCCTAACATGTCCACCAATTAAAACTCAGCCCTGACAGAGGTCCTAACATGTCCACCATTTAAAACTCAGCCCTGACAGAGATCCTAACATGTCCACCATTTAAAATGCAGTCCTGACAGAGATCCTAACATGTCCACAATTTAAAACTCAGCCCTGACAGAGATCCTAACATGTCCACCATTTAAAACTCAGCCCTGACAGAGATCCTAACATGTCCACCATTTAAAACTCAGCCCTGACAGAGGTCCTAACATGTCCACCATTTAAAACTCAGCCCTGACAGAGGTCCTAACATGTCCACCATTTAAAACTCAGGCCTGAAAGAGATCCTAACATGTCCACCATTTAAAACTCAGCCCTGACAGAGGTCCTAACATGTCCACCATTTAAAACTCAGCCCTGACAGAGATCCTAACATGTCCACCATATAAAACTCAGCCCTGACAGAGGTCCTAACATGTCCACCATTTAAAACTCAGCCCTGACAGAGATCCTAACATGTCCACCATATAAAACTCAGCCCTGACAGAGATCCTAACATGTCCACCATTTAAAACTCAGCCCTGACAGAGATCCTAACATGTCCACCATTTAAAACTCAGTCCTGACAGAGATCCTAACATGTCCACCATTTAAAACTCAGGCCTGAAAGAGATCCTAACATGTCCACCATTTAAAACTCAGCCCTGACAGAGGTCCTAACATGTCCACCATTTAAAACTCAGCCCTGACAGAGATCCTAACATGTCCACCATTTAAAACTCAGTCCTAACAGAGATCCAAACATGTCCACCATTTAAAACTCAGCCCTGACAGAGGTCCTAACATGTCCACCATTTAAAACTCAGCCCTGACAGAGGTCCTAACATGTCCACCATTTAAAACTCAGGCCTGAAAGAGATCCTAACATGTCCACCATTTAAAACTCAGCCCTGACAGAGATCCTAACATGTCCACCATTTAAAACTCAGTCCTGACAGAGATCCTAACATGTCCACCATTTAAAACTCAGTCCTGATAGAGATCCAAACATGTCCACCATTTAAAACTCAGCCCTGACAGAGATCCTAACATGTCCACAATTTAAAACTCAGCCCTGACAGAGATCCTAACATGTCCACCATAAAAAACCCAGTCCTGACAGAGATCCTAACATGTCCACCATTTAAAACTCAGCCCTGACAGAGATCCTAACATGTCCACCATTTAAAACTCAGCCCTGACAGAGATCCTAACATGTCCACCATTTAAAACTCAGTCCTGACAGAGATCCAAACATGTCCACCATTTAAAACTCAGTCCTGACAGAGATCCTAACATGTCCACCATTTAAAACTCAGTCCTGACAGAGATCCAAACATGTCCACCATTTAAAACTCAGCCCTGACAGAGATCCTAACATGTCCACCATTTAAAACTCAGCCCTGACAGAGGTCCTAACATGTCCACCATTTAAAACTCAGGCCTGAAAGAGATCCTAACATGTCCACCATTTAAAACTCAGCCCTGACAGAGGTCCTAACATGTCCACCATTTAAAACTCAGCCCTGACAGAGATCCTAACATGTCCACCATTTAAAACTCAGCCCTGACAGAGATCCTAACATGTCCACCATTTAAAACTCAGTCCTGACAGAGATCCTAACATGTCCACCATTTAAAACTCAGTCCTGACAGAGATCCTAACATGTCCAGCTTTTAGACATTCAAGTGTAGCCTGGAGGTGTTTGAAAAAAATAAATAAAAAATAATAATTTTCCATCAAGGAAATTATTAGCTGTCGCCCTTTGATGATTAATGATAGAGTGGGGCTGACCTCTGATCTTACCCTTTAATGTCAGTGGAACCTCCGTAGGTAGGTAGGGGATGTCCACTGCACTCCGACTGCTGGTGGAGTTACCAAGGAGATCCGGGAGAGAGGAGGACACGGACGGAATGGACGGCTTCCTCCTCCACTTCAACATCGGAGGGAAGTCATTGACCACGGGGAACTCATCCTGAATGAGAGGAAAGGTAAGGTAACTTTAATAAAGTTTAGGCACTGTTAGGGAAGCTACACTGAAATCATAGTTTACCAAACTACCATTTACTTTTTCATTAGAAGAATTTAAGCTACATTAAATCTACCCTTAAGAAAAATATAGTTTACTGAACTAAATCTACCCTTAAGAAAAATATAGTTTACTGAACTAAATCTACCCTTAAGAAAAATATAGTTTACTGAACTACATCTACCCTTAAGAAAAATATAGTTTACTGAACTAAACTACCCTAAAGAAAAATATAGTTTACTGAACTAAACTACCCTAAAGAAAAATATAGTTTACTGAACTAAACTACCCTAAAGAAAAATATAGTTTACTGAACTAAACTACCCTAAAGAAAAATATAGTTTACTGAACTAAACTACCCTTAAGATAAATATAGTTTACTGAACTAAACTACCCTTAAGATAAATATAGTTTACTGAACTAAACTACCCTTAAGATAAATATAGTTTACTGAACTAAACTACCCTAAAGAGAAATATAGTTTACTGAACTAAACTACCCTAAAGAGAAATATAGTTTACTGAACTAAACTACCCTAAAGAGAAATATAGTTTACTGAACTAAACTACCCTTAAGATAAATATAGTTTACTGAACTAAACTACCCTAAAGATAAATATAGTTTACTGAACTAAACTACCCTAAAGAAAAATATAGTTTACTGAACTACATCTACCCTTAAGAAAAATATAGTTTACTGAACTACATCTACCCTTAAGAAAAATATAGTTTACTGAACTAAATCTACCCTTAAGAAAAATATAGTTTACTGAACTACATCTACCCTTAAGAAAGAGTAGTCCACTACATGGTTAGCTACACCGCTACATGGTAAAACAGTAGTGTGTAGTTCCAGTAGTTAGCTACACCGCTACATGGTAAAACAGTAGTGTGTAGTTCCAGTAGTTAGCTACACCGCTACATGGTAAAACAGTAGTGTGTAGGTCCAGTGGTTAGCTACACCGCTACATGGTAAAACAGTAGTGTGTAGTTCCAGTAGTTAGCTACACCGCTACATGGTAAAACAGTAGTGTGTTGTTCCAGTTAGCTACACCCCTACATGGCAAATAAATCGAATCAAGTTGTATTTGTCACATGCTTCGTATGCTTACTTACGGGTCCTTTTCAACAATGCAGAGTTAAAGAAAAGGTAAAAAATTTAATAACTACTAGAACGGTGACATGAGGAATAAATACACACTGAATAACGAAACAAAATAAGGAGTAAAAATAACATGGCTATATACAGGAAGTAGAAAATAACATGGCTATATACAGGAAGTAGAAAATAACATGGCTATATACAGGAAGTAGAAAATAACATGGCTATATACAGGAAGTAGAAAACAACATGGCCATATACAGGAAGTAGAAAAAAACATGGCTATATACAGGAAGTACAAAATTCAAAAGGCACTCGCACATCTGAGCAATCTTATTTGCAGGTGCATGGCAACAATTGAACAAGATGAAGGAAAAAGGAAACCGCACACTGCTCACACTGCTCAGAGCTCTGACGAAGGCCGTGTGGCCGATACGTAAGCTTATTAAATATCGGTGATACTATCAAGAGCAGTGTGCGGTTTCGTTTTTCCTTCATTATATACAGGAAGTAGAAAATAACATGGCATACACAGGGAGTACCAGTACCGAGCCGATGTGCAGCGGAACGAGGTAATACCATGGCTATATACGGGGAGTACCATAGATAATAGACAGTAGCAGCAGTATACTGTAGGTAGGGGTAAAGTGACTAGACAACAGGATAGATAAGACAGTAGCAGCAGTATACTGTAGGTAGGGGTAAAGTGACTAGACAACAGGATAGATAATATACAGTAGCAGCAGTATACTGTAGGTAGGGGTAAAGTGACTAGACAACAGGATAGATAATAGACAGTAGCAGCAGTATACTGTAGGTAGGGGTAAAGGATAGATAATAGACAGTAGCAGCAGTATACTGTAGGTAGGGGTAAAGTGACTAGACAACAGGATAGATAATAGACAGTAGCAGCAGTATACTGTAGGTAGAGGTAAAGTGACTAGACAACAGGATAGATAATAGACAGTAGCAGCAGTATACTGTAGGTAGGGGTAAAGGATAGATAATAGACAGTAGCAGCAGTATACTGTAGGTAGGGGTAAAGTGACTAGACAACAGGATAGATAATAGACAGTAGCAGCAGTATACTGTAGGTAGGGGTAAAGTGACTAGACAACAGGATAGATAATAGACAGTAGCAGCAGCGTATGTGGTGAGCGAGTGTGTGGCAAGTAGCCTAGTGGATAGAGCGTTGGACTACTAACTGAAAAGTTGCAAGATCGAATCCCTGAGCTGACATGGTAAACATTTGTCGTTCTGCCCCTCAACAAGGCAGTTAAGTAGTATAGAGTAGAGTAGAGCACAGTATAGTGGAGCATAGTAGAGTATAGCAGAGTGGTGTGAGGCATAGTGGAGCAACGCAGCGTACAGTGGAGTATAGCAGAGTATAGCGGAGTATAGTATTGGTGTGTAGAGTATAGCATCGTAGAGTAGAGCGGGGTGGAGCACGGTGGAGTATAGTAGAGTAGTATGGAGTATAGCAGAGTATAGCAGAGTGGGGTGGCGCATTGTGGGGTGGTATAGAGTTGAGTATAGTAGAGTTGAGTATAGTGGGGTATCGTATAGTGGTGTAGGGTAGAGTATAGGAGTGTGGTGTAGAGTAGTGTAAAGTGGTGTGGTGTAGAGTATAGTATAGTAGTGTAGAGGAGTACAGTGTGGACTATAGTATAGTTGTGTAGAGTAGAGGTATAGAGTACAGCATAGTAGTGTAGAGTATGGCAGTATAGAGTATATTAGTGTAGAGTAGAGCAGTGTAGAGTATAGTAGAGTAGACTATATAGAGTGGTATAGAGTATAGTAGAGTGGAGTATAGTAGAGTAGGGTGGAGTATGTTAGTGTAGACTATAGTATATTGGTGTGGAGTATAGTAGTGTGGGGTATGGTAGTGCATACTATAATATAGTGGTGTAGAGTATAGTGGAGTATAGCAGTGTAGATTATATTACTGTAGAGTTGGGTGGAGTATAGCAGTGTATGGCGGAGTACGGTAGTGTAGACTATAATATGGTGGTGTAGAGTATAGTGGAGTATAGCAGTGTATACTACACTGCTCAAAAAAATAAAGGGAACACTTAAACAACACAATGTAACTCCAAGTCAATCACACTTCTGTGAAATCAAACTGTCCACTTAGGAAGCAACACTGATTGACAATAAATTTCACATGCTGTTGTGCAAATGGAATAGACAAAAGGTGGAAATTATAGGCAATTAGCAAGACACCCCCAATAAAGGAGTGATTCTGCAGGTGGTGACCACAGACCACTTCTCAGTTCCTATGCTTCCTGGCTGATGTTTTGGTCACTTTTGAATGCTGGCGGTGCTCTCACTCTAGTGGTAGCATGAGACGGAGTCTACAACCCACACAAGTGGCTCAGGTAGTGCAGCTCATCCAGGATGGCACATCAATGCGAGCTGTGGCAAGAAGGTTTGCTGTGTCTGTCAGCGTAGTGTCCAGAGCATGGAGGCGCTACCAGGAGACAGGCCAGTACATCAGGAGACGTGGAGGAGGCCGTAGGAGGGCAACAACCCAGCAGCAGGACCGCTACCTCCACCTTTGTGCAAGGAGGAGCACTGCCAGAGCCCTGCAAAATGACCTCCAGCAGGCCACAAATGTGCATGTGTCAGCATATGGTCTCACAAGGGCTCTGAGGATCTCATCTCGGTACCTAATGGCAGTCAGGCTACCTCTGGCGAGCACATGGAGGGCTGTGCGGCCCCACAAAGAAATGCCACCCCACACCATGACTGACCCACCGCCAAACCGGTCATGCTGGAGGATGTTGCAGGCAGCAGAACGTTCTCCACGGCGTCTCCAGACTCGGTCACGTCTGTCACATGTGCTCATGTGCTCAGTGTGAACCTGCTTTCATCTGTGAAGAGCACAGGGCGCCAGTGGCGAATTTGCCAATCTTGGTATTCTCTGGCAAATGCCAAACGTCCTGCACGGTGTTGGGCTGTAAGCACAACCCCCACCTGTGGACGTCGGGCCCTCATACCACCCTCATGGAGTCTGTTTCTGACCGTTTGAGCAGACACATGCACATTTGTGGCCTGCTATTGTGGGGTGGAGTACGATAGTGTAGACTATAGTATAGTGGTGTAGAGTATAACGGTGCAGAGTATGGTAGTATAGCGCAGAGTATGGTAGTGTAGACTATAGTATAGTGGTGTAGAGTATAGTATAGTGGTGTAGACTATAGTATAGTGGTGTAGACTATAGTATAGTGGTGTAGACTATAGTATAGTGGTGTAGACTATAGTATAGTGGTGTAGACTATAGTATAGTGGTGTAGAGTATAGTAGTATAGCGTAGAGTATGGTTGTGTAGACTATAGTATAGTGGTGTAGACTATAGTATAGTGGTGTAGACTATAGTATAGTGGTGTAGAGTATAGTAGTATAGCGTAGAGTATGGTTGTGTAGACTATAGTATAGTGGTGTAGAGTATAGTAGTATAGCGTAGAGTATGGTAGTGTAGACTATAGTATAGTGGTGTAGACTATAGTATAGTGGTGTAGACTATAGTATAGTGGTGTAGACTATAGTATAGTGGTGTAGACTATAGTATAGTGGTGTAGAGTATAGTATAGTAGTATAGCGTAGAGTATAGTGGTGTAGACTATAGTATAGTGGTGTAGAGTATAGTAGTATAGCGTAGAGTATGGTAGTGTAGACTATAGTATAGTGGTGTAGACTATAGTATAGTGGTGTAGACTATAGTATAGTGGTGTAGACTATAGTATAGTGGTGTAGACTATAGTATAGTGGTGTAGACTATAGTATAGTGGTGTAGACTATAGTATAGTGGTGTAGACTATAGTATAGTGGTGTAGACTATAGTATAGTGGTGTAGACTATAGTATAGTGGTGTAGAGTATAGTAGTATAGCGTAGAGTATGGTTGTGTAGACTATAGTATAGTGGTGTAGACTATAGTATAGTGGTGTAGACTATAGTATAGTGGTGTAGAGTATAGTAGTATAGCGTAGAGTATGGTAGTGTAGACTATAGTATAGTGGTGTAGAGTATAGTAGTATAGCGTAGAGTATGGTAGTGTAGACTATAGTATAGTGGTGTAGACTATAGTATAGTGGTGTAGACTATAGTATAGTGGTGTAGACTATAGTATAGTGGTGTAGACTATAGTATAGTGGTGTAGACTATAGTATAGTGGTGTAGAGTATAGTAGTATAGCGTAGAGTATGGTTGTGTAGACTATAGTATAGTGGTGTAGACTATAGTATAGTGGTGTAGACTATAGTATAGTGGTGTAGAGTATAGTAGTATAGCGTAGAGTATGGTAGTGTAGACTATAGTATAGTGGTGTAGAGTATAGTAGTATAGCGTAGAGTATGGTAGTGTAGACTATAGTATAGTGGTGTAGAGTATAGTATAGTGGTGTAGAGTATAGTATAGTGGTGTAGACTATAGTATAGTGGTGTAGACTATAGTATAGTGGTGTAGACTATAGTATAGTGGTGTAGACTATAGTATAGTGGTGTAGACTATAGTATAGTGGTGTAGACTATAGTATAGTGGTGTAGACTATAGTATAGTGGTGTAGACTATAGTATAGTGGTGTAGAGTATAGTATAGTGGTGTAGACTATAGTATAGTGGTGTAGAGTATAGTATAGTGGTGTAGACTATAGTATAGTGGTGTAGACTATAGTATAGTGGTGTAGAGTATAGTATAGTGGTGTAGACTATAGTATGGTGGTGTAGAGTATAGTATAGTGGTGTAGAGTATAGTAGTATAGCGTAGAGTATGGTTGTGTAGACTATAGTATAGTGGTGTAGAGTATAGTAGTATAGCGTAGAGTATGGTAGTGTAGACTATAGTATAGTGGTGTAGAGTATAGTAGTATAGCGTAGAGTATGGTAGTGTAGACTATAGTATAGTGGTGTAGAGTATAGTAGTATAGCGTAGAGTATGGTAGTGTAGACTATAGTATAGTGGTGTAGACTATAGTATAGTGGTGTAGAGTATAGTAGTATAGCGTAGAGTATGGTTGTGTAGACTATAGTATAGTGGTGTAGACTATAGTATAGTGGTGTAGACTATAGTATAGTGGTGTAGACTATAGTATAGTGGTGTAGAGTATAGTAGTATAGCGTAGAGTATGGTAGTGTAGACTATAGTATAGTGGTGTAGACTATAGTATAGTGGTGTAGACTATAGTATAGTGGTGTAGAGTATAGTAGTATAGCGTAGAGTATAGTAGTGTAGAGTATAGTATAGTAGTGTAGACTATAGTATAGTGGTGTAGACTATAGTATAGTGGTGTAGACTATAGTATAGTGGTGTAGACTATAGTATAGTGGTGTAGAGTATGGTATAGTAGTGTAGACTATAGTATAGTGGTGTAGACTATAGTATAGTGGTGTAGACTATAGTATAGTGGTGTAGACTATAGTATAGTGGTGTAGAGTATAGTAGTATAGCGTAGAGTATGGTAGTGTAGACTATAGTATAGTGGTGTAGAGTATAGTGGTGTAGACTATAGTATAGTGGTGTAGAGTATAGTAGTATAGCGTAGAGTATGGTTGTGTAGACTATAGTATAGTGGTGTAGAGTATAGTATAGTGGTGTAGACTATAGTATAGTGGTGTAGACTATAGTATAGTGGTGTAGAGTATAGTATAGTGGTGTAGACTATAGTATAGTGGTGTAGAGTATAGTAGTATAGCGTAGAGTATGGTTGTGTAGACTATAGTATAGTGGTGTAGAGTATAGTAGTGTAGACTATAGTATAGTGGTGTAGAGTATAGTATGGTTGTGTAGACTATAGTATAGTGGTGTAGAGTATAGTATAGTGGTGTAGACTATAGTATAGTAGTATAGCGTAGAGTATAGTGGTGTAGACTATAGTATAGTGGTGTAGAGTATAGTATAGTGGTGTAGACTATAGTATAGTGGTGTAGACTATAGTATAGTGGTGTAGACTATAGTATAGTGGTGTAGACTATAGTATAGTGGTGTAGACTATAGTATAGTGGTGTAGACTATAGTATAGTGGTGTAGACTATAGTATAGTGGTGTAGACTATAGTATAGTGGTGTAGAGTATGGTATAGTGGTGTAGACTATAGTATAGTGGTGTAGACTATAGTATAGTGGTGTAGACTATAGTATAGTGGTGTAGACTATAGTATAGTGGTGTAGACTATAGTATAGTGGTGTAGACTATAGTATAGTGGTGTAGAGTATGGTATAGTGGTGTAGACTATAGTATAGTGGTGTAGACTATAGTATAGTGGTGTAGACTATAGTATAGTGGTGTAGACTATAGTATAGTGGTGTAGACTATAGTATAGTGGTGTAGACTATAGTATAGTGGTGTAGAGTATGGTATAGTGGTGTAGACTATAGTATAGTGGTGTAGACTATAGTATAGTGGTGTAGACTATAGTATAGTGGTGTAGACTATAGTATAGTGGTGTAGACTATAGTATAGTGGTGTAGACTATAGTATAGTGGTGTAGACTATAGTATAGTGGTGTAGACTATAGTATAGTGGTGTAGACTATAGTATAGTGGTGTAGACTATAGTATAGTGGTGTAGACTATAGTATAGTGGTGTAGACTATAGTATAGTGGTGTAGAGTATGGTATAGTGGTGTAGACTATAGTATAGTGGTGTAGACTATAGTATAGTGGTGTAGACTATAGTATAGTGGTGTAGACTATAGTATAGTGGTGTAGACTATAGTATAGTGGTGTAGACTATAGTATAGTGGTGTAGAGTATGGTATAGTGGTGTAGACTATAGTATAGTGGTGTAGACTATAGTATAGTGGTGTAGACTATAGTATAGTGGTGTAGACTATAGTATAGTGGTGTAGACTATAGTATAGTGGTGTAGACTATAGTATAGTGGTGTAGACTATAGTATAGTGGTGTAGACTATAGTATAGTGGTGTAGAGTATGGTATAGTGGTGTAGACTATAGTATAGTGGTGTAGACTATAGTATAGTGGTGTAGACTATAGTATAGTGGTGTAGACTATAGTATAGTGGTGTAGACTATAGTATAGTGGTGTAGACTATAGTATAGTGGTGTAGACTATAGTATAGTGGTGTAGACTATAGTATAGTGGTGTAGACTATAGTATAGTGGTGTAGAGTATGGTATAGTGGTGTAGACTATAGTATAGTGGTGTAGACTATAGTATAGTGGTGTAGACTATAGTATAGTGGTGTAGACTATAGTATAGTGGTGTAGACTATAGTATAGTGGTGTAGACTATAGTATAGTGGTGTAGAGTATGGTATAGTGGTGTAGACTATAGTATAGTGGTGTAGACTATAGTATAGTGGTGTAGACTATAGTATAGTGGTGTAGACTATAGTAGACTATAGTATAGTGGTGTAGACTATAGTATAGTGGTGTAGACTATAGTATAGTGGTGTAGACTATAGTATAGTGGTGTAGAGTATAGTAGTATAGCGTAGAGTATGGTTGTGTAGACTATAGTATAGTGGTGTAGAGTATAGTAGTATAGCGTAGAGTATAGTGGTGTAGACTATAGTATAGTGGTGTAGACTATAGTATAGTGGTGTAGAGTATAGTGGTGTAGACTATAGTATAGTGGTGTAGAGTATAGTAGTATAGCGTAGAGTATGGTTGTGTAGACTATAGTATAGTGGTGTAGACTATAGTATAGTGGTGTAGACTATAGTATAGTGGTGTAGACTATAGTATAGTGGTGTAGAGTATAGTATAGTGGTGTAGACTATAGTATAGTGGTGTAGACTATAGTATAGTGGTGTAGACTATAGTATAGTGGTGTAGACTATAGTATAGTGGTGTAGAGTATGGTATAGTGGTGTAGACTATAGTATAGTGGTGTAGACTATAGTATAGTGGTGTAGACTATAGTATAGTGGTGTAGACTATAGTATAGTGGTGTAGACTATAGTATAGTGGTGTAGACTATAGTATAGTGGTGTAGAGTATGGTATAGTGGTGTAGACTATAGTATAGTGGTGTAGACTATAGTATAGTGGTGTAGACTATAGTATAGTGGTGTAGACTATAGTATAGTGGTGTAGACTATAGTATAGTGGTGTAGACTATAGTATAGTGGTGTAGACTATAGTATAGTGGTGTAGACTATAGTATAGTGGTGTAGACTATAGTATAGTGGTGTAGACTATAGTATAGTGGTGTAGACTATAGTATAGTGGTGTAGACTATAGTATAGTGGTGTAGACTATAGTATAGTGGTGTAGACTATAGTATAGTGGTGTAGACTATAGTATAGTGGTGTAGACTATAGTATAGTGGTGTAGACTATAGTATAGTGGTGTAGACTATAGTATAGTGGTGTAGACTATAGTATAGTGGTGTAGACTATAGTATAGTGGTGTAGACTATAGTATAGTGGTGTAGACTATAGTATAGTGGTGTAGACTATAGTATAGTGGTGTAGACTATAGTATAGTGGTGTAGACTATAGTATAGTGGTGTAGACTATAGTATAGTGGTGTAGACTATAGTATAGTGGTGTAGACTATAGTATAGTGGTGTAGACTATAGTATAGTGGTGTAGACTATAGTATAGTGGTGTAGACTATAGTATAGTGGTGTAGAGTATGGTATAGTGGTGTAGACTATAGTATAGTGGTGTAGAGTATGGTATAGTGGTGTAGACTATAGTATAGTGGTGTAGACTATAGTAGTATAGCGTAGAGTATAGTGGTGTAGACTATAGTATAGTGGTGTAGACTATAGTATAGTGGTGTAGACTATAGTATAGTGGTGTAGACTATAGTATAGTGGTGTAGACTATAGTATAGTGGTGTAGACTATAGTATAGTGGTGTAGAGTATGGTATAGTGGTGTAGACTATAGTATAGTGGTGTAGACTATAGTATAGTGGTGTAGACTATAGTATAGTGGTGTAGACTATAGTATAGTGGTGTATAGTATAGTATAGTGGTGTATCATATAGTATAGTGGTGTATTGTATAGTATAGTGGTGTATCATATAGTATAGTGGTGTATCATATAGTATAGTATAGTGGTGTATCATATAGTATAGTATAGTGGTGTATCATATAGTATAGTGGTGTATCATATAGTATAGTGGTGTATCATATAGTATAGTGGTGTATCATATAGTATAGTATAGTATAGTGGTGTAGACTATAGTATAGTGGTGTAGACTATAGTATAGTGGTGTAGACTATAGTATAGTGGTGTAGAGTATGGTATAGTGGTGTAGACTATAGTATAGTGGTGTAGACTATAGTATAGTGGTGTAGACTATAGTATAGTGGTGTAGACTATAGTATAGTGGTGTAGACTATAGTATAGTGGTGTAGAGTATAGTAGTATAGCGTAGAGTATGGTAGTGTAGACTATAGTATAGTGGTGTAGACTATAGTATAGTGGTGTAGACTATAGTATAGTGGTGTAGAGTATAGTAGTATAGCGTAGAGTATAGTGGTGTAGACTATAGTATAGTGGTGTAGAGTATAGTAGTATAGCGTAGAGTATGGTAGTGTAGACTATAGTATAGTGGTGTAGACTATAGTATAGTGGTGTAGACTATAGTATAGTGGTGTAGACTATAGTATAGTGGTGTAGACTATAGTATAGTGGTGTAGACTATAGTATAGTGGTGTAGAGTATGGTATAGTGGTGTAGACTATAGTATAGTGGTGTAGACTATAGTATAGTGGTGTAGACTATAGTATAGTGGTGTAGACTATAGTATAGTGGTGTAGACTATAGTATAGTGGTGTAGACTATAGTATAGTGGTGTAGAGTATAGTATAGTGGTGTAGACTATAGTATAGTGGTGTAGACTATAGTATAGTGGTGTAGACTATAGTATAGTGGTGTAGAGTATGGTATAGTGGTGTAGACTATAGTATAGTGGTGTAGAGTATAGTATAGTGGTGTAGACTATAGTATAGTGGTGTAGACTATAGTATAGTGGTGTAGAGTATGGTATAGTGGTGTAGACTATAGTATAGTGGTGTAGACTATAGTATAGTGGTGTAGACTATAGTATAGTGGTGTAGACTATAGTATAGTGGTGTAGAGTATGGTATAGTGGTGTAGACTATAGTATAGTGGTGTAGACTATAGTATAGTGGTGTAGACTATAGTATAGTGGTGTAGACTATAGTATAGTGGTGTAGACTATAGTATAGTGGTGTAGACTATAGTATAGTGGTGTAGAGTATGGTATAGTGGTGTAGACTATAGTATAGTGGTGTAGACTATAGTATAGTGGTGTAGACTATAGTATAGTGGTGTAGACTATAGTATAGTGGTGTAGACTATAGTATAGTGGTGTAGACTATAGTATAGTGGTGTAGAGTATGGTATAGTGGTGTAGACTATAGTATAGTAGTGTAGACTATAGTATAGTGGTGTAGACTATAGTATAGTGGTGTAGACTATAGTATAGTGGTGTAGACTATAGTATAGTGGTGTAGAGTATAGTAGTATAGCGTAGAGTATGGTTGTGTAGACTATAGTATAGTGGTGTAGAGTATAGTATAGTGGTGTAGACTATAGTATAGTGGTGTAGAGTATAGTATAGTGGTGTAGACTATAGTATAGTGGTGTAGAGTATGGTAGTGTAGACTATAGTATAGTGGTGTAGAGTATAGTAGTGTAGAGTATAGTTGTGTAGACTATAGTATAGTGGTGTAGAGTATAGTAGTATAGCGTAGAGTATAGTGGTGTAGACTATAGTATAGTGGTGTAGAGTATAGTAGTATAGCGTAGAGTAGAGTAGAGTAGAGTAGAGTAGAGTAGAGTAGAGTAGAGCAGTATAGAGTAGAGTAGAGTAGAGTAGAGTAGAGTATAGCAGTATAGAGTAGAGTAGAGTAGAGTAGAGTATAGCAGTATAGAGTAGAGTAGAGTAGAGTAGAGTAGAGTAGAGTAGAGTAGAGTATAGCAGTATAGCGTAGAGTATGGTAGTGTAGACTATAGTATAGTAGTGTACAGTAGTGTAGAGTATAGTAGTGTGGACTATAGTATGGAAGTGTATACTATAGTAGAGTATGGTAGAGTAGAGTAGAGTAGTGTAGAGTAGTGTAGTGTAGTGTAGAGTAGAGTAGTGTGGTGTAGTTTAGTGTGGTGTAGTGTAGTGTAGAGGCTGGGCTTACCATAGATAGTAAGCTAGGCTCCTCCAAGTACTGCTTCAGGCTAAGGCTTTTCTTCCCATTCACCTATGGAGGAAAATAAGGGTACACTGTAACTACACTTAATGTAAATGTACGCACGTAAGACTGTCAATCGCTTTGTATTCAAAAAAACTCTGCTAAACGTCATATATTATATTATTACATTGGTTCTCTATTGATTTGGATCCACATTAGTCGACGCCAATGGAGACAGCTAGTCTTACTGGGGTCCGAGACATACCGAAAAAGACAATACAGACAAAAGACTTTAAAATTGACATACATGTAAAACGTTAACATGTAGTGTGTGTGTGTGTGTGTGTGTGTGTGTGTGTGTGTGTGTGTGTGTGTGTGTGTGTGTATCTATCAGTTACATGCAGTGCTGTGAAAAAGTATTTGTCCACTTTCTGATTTGCTACTTTTGCACATTTTTTATACTGGACAGACCTCTCCCCATCTTTACAACCATTGAATCTATATGTTTTGACCATGACAGTTTACAATCTAAGGTAACACCAAGTAATTTAGTCTCCTCAACTTGTTCAACAGCCACACCATTCATTACCAGATTCAGCTGAGGTCTAGAACTTAGGGAATGATTTGTACCAAATACAATGTTCTTAGTTTCAGAGATGTTCAGGACCAGTTTATTACTGGCCACCCATTCCAAAACATAACTACATTGTAAGTACACTACATGAATTTAACAATGGTATCTCGTCATAGAGCGGTATTGCAAAACATGTCTAGTGTAGCAGACACTTTCCTACAAAGTGGCCCACATGGGAATTGAACCCACAACCTTGAGCCTTGTGGACCGTGAGGAGGTTATTTCTCACCTGAAGGTGTGTGCAGATCCTCCTGAGGACGTCGTAGACACTGTCTCGAGACAGCAAGGACACAAACACATACTGCAAGACAGAACAAGACACTAAAAAAACAACACAAACTCAACCTCTATTGTAGTCTAGAACTCAAGCTCTATAGTAGTCTAGAACTCAAGCTCTATAGTAGTCTAGAACTCAAGCTCTATAGTAGTCTAGAACTCAAGCTCTATAGTAGTCTAGAACTCAAGCTCTATAGTAGTCTAGAACGCAAGCTCTATAGTAGTCTAGAACGCAAGCTCTATAGTAGTCTAGAACGCAAGCTCTATAGTAGTCTAGAACGCAAGCTCTATAGTAGTCTAGAACTCAAGCTCTACAGTAGTCTAGAACTCAAGCTCTACTGTAGTCTAGAACTCAAGCTCTACAGTAGTCTAGAACTCAAGCTCTACTGTAGTCTAGAACTCAAGCTCTATAGTAGTCTAGAACTCAAGCTCTATAGTAGTCTAGAACTCAAGCTCTACAGTAGTCTAGAACTCAAGCTCTACAGTAGTCTAGAACTCAAGCTCTACAGTAGTCTAGAACTCAAGCTCTACAGTAGTCTAGAACTCAAGCTCTACAGTAGTCTAGAACTCAAGCTCTACAGTAGTCTAGAACTCAAGCTCTACAGTAGTCTAGAACTCAAGCTCTACAGTAGTCTAGAACTCAAGCTCTACAGTAGTCTAGAACTCAAACTCTACAGTAGTCTAGAACTCAAACTCTACAGTAGTCTAGAACTCAAACTCTACAGTAGTCTAGAACTCAAGCTCTACAGTAGTCTAGAACTCAAGCTCTACAGTAGTCTAGAACTCAAGCTCTACAGTAGTCTAGAACTCAAGCTCTATAGTAGTCTAGAACTCAAGCTCTATAGTAGTCTAGAACTCAAGCTCTATAGTAGTCTAGAACTCAAGCTCTACAGTAGTCTAGAACTCAAGCTCTACAGTAGTCTAGAACTCAAGCTCTACAGTAGTCTAGAACTCAAGCTCTACAGTAGTCTAGAACTCAAGCTCTACAGTAGTCTAGAACTCAAGCTCTACAGTAGTTTAGAACTCAAGCTCTACTGTAGTCTAGAACTCAAGCTCTACAGTAGTCTAGAACTCAAGCTCTACAGTAGTCTAGAACTCAAGCTCTATAGTAGTCTAGAACTCAAGCTCTACAGTAGTCTAGAACTCAAGCTCTACTGTAGTCTAGAACTCAAGCTCTATTGTAGTCTAGAACTCAAGCTCTATTGTAGTCTAGAACTCAAGCTCTATTGTAGTCTAGAACTCAAGCTCTATTGTAGTCTAGAACTCAAGCTCTATTGTAGTCTAGAACTCAAGCTCTATTGTAGTCTAGAACTCAAGCTCTACTGTAGTCTAGAACTCAAGCTCTACAGTAGTCTAGAACTCAAGCTCTATAGTAGTCTAGAACTCAAGCTCTATAGTAGTCTAGAACTCAAGCTCTATAGTAGTCTAGAACTCAAGCTCTATAGTAGTCTAGAACTCAAGCTCTATAGTAGTCTAGAACTCAAGCTCTATAGTAGTCTAGAACTCAAGCTCTACAGTAGTCTAGAACTCAAGCTCTACAGTAGTCTAGAACTCAAGCTCTACAGTAGTCTAGAACTCAAGCTCTACAGTAGTCTAGAACTCAAGCTCTACAGTAGTCTAGAACTCAAGCTCTATAGTAGTCTAGAACTTAAGCTCTATAGTAGTCTAGAACTCAAGCTCTATAGTAGTCTAGAACTTAAGCTCTATTGTAGTCTAGAACTCAAGCTCTATAGTAGTCTAGAACTCAAGCTCTATAGTAGTCTAGAACTCAAGCTCTATAGTAGTCTAGAACTCAAGCTCTATTGTAGTCTAGAACTCAAGCTCTACAGTAGTCTAGAACTTAAGCTATATCATATTCTAGAACTTAAGCTCTACAGTAGTCTAGAACTTAAGCTCTATTGTAGTCTAGAACTCAAGCTCTATAGTAGTCTAGAACTCAAGCTCTACAGTAGTCTAGAACTCAAGCTCTATAGTAGTCTAGAACTCAAGCTCTATTGTAGTCTAGAACTCAAGCTCTACAGTAGTCTAGAACTTAAGCTCTATAGTAGTCTAGAACTTAAGCTCTATAGTAGTCTAGAACTCAAGCTATATCATAGTCTAGAACTTAAGCTCTACAGTAGTCTAGAACTTAAGCTCTATTGTAGTCTAGAACTCAAGCTCTACAGTAGTCTAGAACTCAAGCTCTACAGTAGTCTAGAACTCAAGCTCTACAGTAGTCTAGAACTCAAGCTCTACAGTAGTCTAGAACTCAAGCTCTATAGTAATCTAGAACTTAAGCTCTATAGTAGTCTAGAACTCAAGCTCTATAGTAGTCTAGAACTTAAGCTCTATTGTAGTCTAGAACTCAAGCTCTATAGTAGTCTAGAACTCAAGCTCTATAGTAGTCTAGAACTCAAGCTCTATAGTAGTCTAGAACTCAAGCTCTATTGTAGTCTAGAACTCAAGCTCTACAGTAGTCTAGAACTTAAGCTATATCATAGTCTAGAACTTAAGCTCTACAGTAGTCTAGAACTTAAGCTCTATTGTAGTCTAGAACTCAAGCTCTACAGTAGTCTAGAACTTAAGCTCTACAGTAGTCTAGAACTCAAGCTCTATAGTAGTCTAGAACTCAAGCTCTATAGTAGTCTAGAACTCAAGCTCTATAGTAGTCTAGAACTCAAGCTCTATAGTAGTCTAGAACTCAAGCTCTATAGTAGTCTAGAACTCAAGCTCTACAGTAGTCTAGAACTCAAGCTCTATAGTAGTCTAGAACTCAAGCTCTACAGTAGTCTAGAACTCAAGCTCTACAGTAGTCTAGAACTCAAGCTCTACAGTAGTCTAGAACTCAAGCTCTACAGTAGTCTAGAACTCAAGCTCTATAGTAGTCTAGAACGCAAGCTCTATAGTAGTCTAGAACTCAAGCTCTATTGTAGTCTAGAACTCAAGCTCTACAGTAGTCTAGAACTTAAGCTCTATAGTAGTCTAGAACTTAAGCTCTATAGTAGTCTAGAACTCAAGCTATATCATAGTCTAGAACTTAAGCTCTACAGTAGTCTAGAACTTAAGCTCTATTGTAGTCTAGAACTCAAGCTCTACAGTAGTCTAGAACTTAAGCTCTACAGTAGTCTAGAACTCAAGCTCTATAGTAGTCTAGAACTCAAGCTCTATAGTAGTCTAGAACTCAAGCTCTATAGTAGTCTAGAACTCAAGCTCTATAGTAGTCTAGAACTCAAGCTCTATAGTAGTCTAGAACTCAAGCTCTATAGTAGTCTAGAACTCAAGCTCTATAGTAGTCTAGAACTCAAGCTCTACAGTAGTCTAGAACTCAAGCTCTATAGTAGTCTAGAACTCAAGCTCTATAGTAGTCTAGAACTCAAGCTCTATAGTAGTCTAGAACTCAAGCTCTATAGTAGTCTAGAACTCAAGCTCTACAGTAGTCTAGAACTCAAGCTCTATTGTAGTCTAGAACTCAAGCTCTACAGTAGTCTAGAACTCAAGCTCTACAGTAGTCTAGAACTCAAGCTCTATAGTAGTCTAGAACTCAAGCTCTATAGTAGTCTAGAACTTAAGCTCTATAGTAGTCTAGAACTCAAGCTCTATAGTAGTCTAGAACTTAAGCTCTATTGTAGTCTAGAACTCAAGCTCTATAGTAGTCTAGAACTCAAGCTCTATAGTAGTCTAGAACTCAAGCTCTATTGTAGTCTAGAACTCAAGCTCTACAGTAGTCTAGAACTTAAGCTCTATAGTAGTCTAGAACTTAAGCTCTATAGTAGTCTAGAACTCAAGCTATATCATAGTCTAGAACTTAAGCTCTACAGTAGTCTAGAACTTAAGCTCTATTGTAGTCTAGAACTCAAGCTCTACAGTAGTCTAGAACTCAAGCTCTATTGTAGTCCAGAACTCAAGCTCTATAGTAGTCTAGAACTTAAGCTCTATAGTAGTCTAGAACTCAAGCTCTATAGTAGTCTAGAACTCAAGCTCTATTGTAGTCTAGAACATAAGCTCTATTGTAGTCTAGAACATAAGCTCTATTGTAGTCTATAACTTAAGCTCTACAGTAGTCTAGAACTTAAGCTCCACGGTAGTCTAGAACTCAAGCTCCACAGTAGTCTAGAACTTAAGCTCTACAGTAGTCTAGAACTTAAGCTCTACAGTAGTCTAGAACTCAAGCTCTATAGTAGTCTAGAACTCAAGCTCTATTGTAGTCCAGAACTCAAGCTCTATAGTAGTCTAGAACTTAAGCTCTATAGTAGTCTAGAACTCAATGTCTATAGTAGTCTAGAACTCAAGGTCTATAGTAGTCTAGAACTCAAGGTCTATAGTAGTCTAGAACTTAAACTCTACTATCTTTGAATAGTCTATTATAGAATATATGAAGATGCACAGGTTACCAACAAAGTTTGATTTCTCACTTGCCAACTGACACCTTTATGACATGGACTGACTAAGTAGTTTCAGCCAATCCAGCTGTGATAGATAAAAGACTGTGTATATAGTAAGTGTTACCCATTCATTTACCCAAGTCTCCCGGCTCATAGCCTGTGACAAAAATGAGGGGACACGAACAACAGGTATAGGCCAATTAAAAGTGTTCTTTATTATAAACAAAACTATTAACTTAAAACTAAGAAAAAGGAATGAGGTGTGGAAGTATTATAATGTAAGGTGTATGTAAAGTGCATGGATGCGTGAATAAGTGTGTGTGAACATGACTGAGTGAAAACTATGCAAAACTACAAAGGAACAAACAAATCATGAGCATACCTGGAGGAGCAGAGCCAGAGAGCAGTGATTAGTGAAACAGTTTAAATACTTAGAGCCCAGGTGACTCCAATCACTAACGACCCTCCTCTGCCTGCAGGAGGAACCGCCCCCTGCACTGCAGAGGAGGAGCCGTGACAGCTCCTCCAATTCATCCAAGACAAAAGAAAGCCAGGTGGCAGCCAGGAGCTTTAGCTGTTGTCACTAAGGTCCATAAACCCCCATAAAGGTGTTTGACCCAGAACAAGACCAGCCTATTGAGTTAACCCTATCAGTCCGGAACGCCAGGAAAGAACGGCTTTTAATTGATCTGACTTTCATTTATCTGCATGCCCAGCCCTTATATTTTAGCCTCACAATTAAGTGGTTTACCATTTTATTTTCTGGACAACCAGGGCTACAAGTAACAATTTGACATAAACAGTTGCATTCATGAGTTGTATTGACAAAGGTCAATACAAAAATAAGGTCTGCCGAAGCAAAAACCTGATCAAAATGAATTTATATGGATGCTGTAAGTACAGAAATGGTTTGCTCAGTGGGAAATGAATATCCAACTAGTCAGTGACAACTCTGTGGAGTTTGGAGTTTGTGACCGCAAATATGTGAGCTTATTACAGTATTATAGAAACTATGTCCTGGGATTTCATATGATTGTCTATGTAGAAGAACCCCTTACAGTATTATAGACACTATGTCCTGGGATTTACTATGATCTTCTATGTAGAAGAACCCCTTAGTGACTCTTGTGTAGCTTGTGAGTGTCATAGAGCAAAACACGTGTGTGCTCAAACCATTCAGACACTACAGACGTTTTTATAACAAGACCCGGCCCCGTGCCCCTTCAAGATCCGCTCTTCTCTCACAGACACCGCTCTAGCTTAGCCCTGTACAAGCCGATTTATGCTTGATCCGGGATTTCCAGCGGTCAGTGCTGTTTAAGATGGCAACCATTTTTTTTATGGGATGACAATCTTTTTTTTTTTATGAGCTTGGCCTTATTTCTATTAAGGCACATTGGATGACTGTCATTCATATTCCATTCCACCAGTTTTCCTTGTAACATGGATATATTTAGGCTACTACATGATACTCAAAGTTCCCTTCACCCATCATGAGGTTGCTACAACTTAGCTTTGAATTAAAGTTTACAACGTAGGTGCACAAGTTGAAATATTTTTTTGTAATCAAGGGGAAAGACAGTGACACATTCAATACCGCCTTGCACACTCTTGCCTTCATCTCGTAAGGACTGACGCTGGGAAACGAGAAGCAAGTACAGGGAGTGAACATTTAATGGATAACAGACAAGAAACAAACAAGGACAGGGGTCGGCGGACGTAAAGGTAACGTAAAGGTAATGGCGGACTGAACGAAGTTATGTAGAGCACCTCAAGATAAAACATAATATTCGAAATATCTGCTAAATTAGACTAAAATATTAGCACTAAATAATCTGGTGGGTGATAACCTTCAATCTGGATAATAACACAAAACAAATCCTAAGACTAGAGACATTTATCGACAAATATTACGAAAACAAGCAACACCCAAACATGACGGAGAGTAAGACAGGGGAACCGATTCAAAAACGAAAACGTGACTCTTCAACAGACACTGATGATTTAATATTCTCACCACCGGCAATGGTAAAGGTCGAAACCGATCTGTTAAAATCAATAAATGACAAACTGGGTATACTTGAATTAGTTAGTAAGGATATAAAAGAGTTGAAGGCAAGCCTAGAGATGAGTGATGAAAAAGCTGCGGCATTGGAGAAGGAAACACACGCGCTAAAAGGGACAGTCAATAAGATTGAAACCGAAATGAATGAAATTAAAAAGGAGAACACCGTTCTGAAGGAATCCTTACTGGACATACAAACTAGATCCATGAGAGAGAATTTGGTACTTACAAATATCCAAGAGAAAGAAGGAGAAGTTCCTGAATCTGTAGTTAGAGAGTTCCTTCTTGCAGCGCTTCAGATTCCACGCGAAGTTATCGACAAGATCCAACTTGAACGTGTACACCGCCTCGGACAGAGAGGGCAGAGGTACGAACGCCCAATCGTTGCCAAATTTGCTTCATTTAAAGATAAAATAATGGTTAAAAGCCTGGGTAAAAGACTTGCTGGGACCAAAATTGGCATGAATGATCAGTTTCCGAAGGAAATTGCAGAACGGCGCAAAGTTCTGTATCCAATTTTCAAAGAAAATAGATTAAAAGCGAAACGAGTAGCTCTCGTCGTTGATAAACTATATATTGATAACCAGTTGTTCAGAGACACAAAGACTACTCCATGGTTATTTTAAAAATTACAAAGTTCTCATAGATGAGGAAAATAAACACAATTCAAGCCCGGTTATTGATTGTAACAATACAATACAAAATATAGCTTTTCTATAAATCTTCACATATAACTAATTGAACACAAGCACTATTTCTACATAGTAAAGATAAAAACTAAGTAAACAGAAGGCACAGTATGTGTGGATGGTGTGGTGTGTGTTTATTTTATTTGTTATGTTTGGAAAGTTGAGTGAGTGAGTAATGAAATGGTTGCATATCCCAGAGCCAATGTATTGCTGTGAGCCGGGTATGAGAGGGCTTTCAATGTTGTTCAGATGATGGATATACTTTTATAATGAATTATACGTCTTATTTATTTATTGTCCTATCATGGGGAACTACATTTTTAAAATAAATTATATCTAATTATTTATTATCCTATTTTAATGGTACGGTCCATGGCCCTATACCCTAGACACCCACATGAAAGGCCCAGATACTAAGGAGAAGTCCCTAACTGTTTTATGTGCATGCTGTAAGCGGTCTGTATGCAGCCAAAATGAGGTCAGAGACCAAGAGCAGCACTGCCCCCTCAAGATTCTGAGCCTGCTTGGCAGGGTTGGTCCTGCAAAGCCAAAGCCCCCTAAAGGGAGAGCATACTACACAAGGAAATTCTCAAAGCTGCTAATGAGAACCTTGACGACCTTGTACCTAGCCGGTGGGGATTCCGGTGGGGTGCCCCCACCCAGGCAGTGGCAGTGCTGGCAACACTAGCTGCAGTAACCCATGGGGAGGGGGTCACACTCGGACATTCAGAGAGGGGGTATATTATTGTGGCCCTGGTGGCACGAAATCAAAGTCGGACTGCATGGAGATGCTTGGGAACATGGTCAAAACGGATGACCGTATTGTGGGTGTTTCAGGAAGAAGGTGTACATTTGACCTCCATCATCTAGGATGTGACAATGGTAAATAAATCTCTACATTTATGCTCATTTTTTGCGCGGTCTTGCAGGCCTTCTCATGCAGCTGCAACTGCAAGTACATTTGTAACTCATGACCCATCTTGAGTTGGGCTCTGGGATGGTGCAATTGTTGAGAGGGTGAGCTTATGGTTGTGTGGGGGTAAGGGCTGAATGTGTGTGGGTGTATGTGTGTATCCCACAACTGTTGCGAAGGAAGAAGTAAAAGATGTTAGGGACTATAGAGGATGATCCACAGCAATATGTAATACAAATCGAGGTGAGGGCGATGGAAATGCATTTGGCAATGGATCTGCTTCGGTTCGGTGGATGGCGCTGTGTGCACTTTTCGAAGGATGGATCCCAGTCGGTCCGGGGCTGTGCGATGCGGGGGGTCGGGGGTGGTCTGCCGGGCATTGGGATGACAACCCAACTCGAGATGGGGGCTTTTGGCGGGTGGAATAGTGGGGACCAATTGGAGGTTTGCTTAGTGGAGATGCAAATGTCATGGTACAACTATATAGACACTCAATCATTATGTTACTTTTTAATAGGACGTTTACAAACATATATTTTGATAAAAATAATTGAAAGGTGTGTCTCATTATGGTAAGTGGTGAAATAAGTATAGCCAGTTACAATTGTAATGGCTTAGCAGATAATAAGAAAAGACGATCAGTATTTACCTGGCTAAAAGAGAAGGATTATAATATCTATTGTTTACAGGAAACCCATTCGACAGTTTTAGATGAAGTTTTGTGGAAAAAGAACTGGGGGGGCGAAATATATTTCTCCCATGGGCAAAGAAATTCAAAAGGGGTGATGGTTTTAATTAATAATAACTTTGATCCAAATGTGCAACTTGTCCAAACAGATCCTCAAGGTAGATGGATTATTTTAAATATGTTATTGGACAATAAACATATATGGCTTATTAACCTATACGGTCCGAATAATGATGATCCAAGCTTCTTTGACAATATATATAAGAATGTATCAACTCTACAAGCAACACTAGACTCTATTATTATAGTGGGAGATTTTAATACGGTCTTAAATACCTCTATGGACCGGAAAGGAAATCACACTACAAACTATCACCCTCAGGCACTTAAGGAAATCAGGAATGTCATGGATATATTGGAATTAGTGGATATATGGAGACTTAAATACCCTGACCTAGTGAGATATACATGGCGGAGGCTTAATCAAGCTAGTCGCCTTGACTACTTTCTTATATCATTCTCTCTGGCACCAAAAGTTAAAAAGTGTTTGATAGGGGACAGAATGCGGTCGGACCATCACATAATTGGCATATATATTACTCTTACAGAATTTCCACGTGGGCGAGGATATTGGAAATTTAATCAAAGCCTACTAGATGATAAATTGTTTAGAACTAGGACAGAAGAATTTATAACTGACTTTTTTAGACATAACATAGGTACAGCAGATCCCCATATTGTATGGGACACTTTTAAGTGTGCCTTTAGAGGCCATGCAATTCAGTACTCATCTATAAAACAAAAGCAATTTAGATCAAAAGAGTCCATATTAACAAAGGAAATTGAAGGACTAACAGTACAGTTAGATAACAATAAAAACGGTACCATAGAGGCACAGAATAAGTTAGAGGAAAAACAAAAAGAAATGGAGGAACTTATTCAAGAAAGATCCAGTGTAATATATTATAAAAATAAAGCGAACTGGATGGAATATGGGGAAAAATGCACCAAATTCTTTTTCAATCTTCAATATAGAAATGCTACCAAAAAAAACGTATTAAAACTTGTTACAAATGATGGAGTCACGCATGATTCACCAAATGATATTTTGAAAGAGGAAGTAAAGTACTTTAAGAATATGTTTTCGTTTCAGGCTCCTCCATCTCCACTAACTGAAACTAATTGTATGGATTTTTTCCCTAA
The DNA here is from genome assembly GCF_016432855.1 of Salvelinus namaycush. Taxonomy (NCBI): domain Eukaryota; kingdom Metazoa; phylum Chordata; class Actinopteri; order Salmoniformes; family Salmonidae; genus Salvelinus; species Salvelinus namaycush. The sequence continues at coordinate 6,784,978 of NC_052314.1, read as the reverse complement.
TAATAATGTAAAATTAACATCTGTACAGAAAGACTCATGTAAAGGCCTAATTACAGAGGAGGAACTACTTGAGGCAATTGGGGCCTTTAAGGATGGGAAAACTCCAGGACTGGATGGCATACCAGTGGAAGTATACAATTTTTTTTTTGATATACTCAAAGGACCATTATTAGCTTGTTTTAACCACTCCTATATAAATGATAGATTATCAGACACGCAACAAGAAGGTGTGATATCATTATTACTGAAACAGGACCCAAGTGGTATATATAAAGATCCAGTCCATTTAAAAAATTGGAGACCTCTTACACTTCAGTGTTGTGATGCAAAAATCCTAGCAAAATGCTTGGCGCATAGAATAAAAAAAGTTTTGTCAGATATTATTCATCCTAATCAGACAGGTTTTTTACATGGACGATACATTGGAGATAATATAAGGCAAGTACTGGAAACAATAGAACACTATGAAATATCCGGGACACCAGGCCTGGTTTTCATAGCTGATTTTGAAAAGGCTTTTGATAAAGTACGACTGGAGTTTATATATAAATGCCTAGAATATTTCAATTTTGGGGAATCTCTTATAAAATGGGTTAAAATTATGTATAGTAACCCTAGGTGTAAAATAGTAAATAATGGCTACATCTCAGAAAGTTTTAAACTATCTAGAGGAGTAAAACAAGGTTGTCCACTATCGGCATATCTATTTATTATTGCCATCGAAATGTTAGCTGTTAAAATTAGATCAAACATTAATATTAAGGGATTAGAAATCCAGGGCCTAAAAACTAAGGTGTCATTGTACGCTGATGATTCATGTTTTCTTTTAAAACCACAACTAGAGTCTCTCCACGGCCTCTTAGAGGATCTAGATACATTTGCTATCCTCTCTGGATTAAAACCAAATTATGATAAATGTACCATATTACGTATTGGATCACTAAAAAATACACATTTTACATTGCCATGTAGTTTACCAATTAAATGGTCTGACGGAGATGTGGACATACTCGGTATACAAATCCCAAAAGAAAGAAATGATCTCACTCCAATAAATTTTTATAGAAAGTTAGCAAAAATAGAAAGGAAAATACCTGTCTATTTGTGGGAAAATCACCCTGATTAACTCTTTAATCATATCACAGTTTACCTATTTGCTTATGGTTTTGCCTACACCTAGTGACCTGCTTTTTAAATTATATGAACAAAAAATATTCAATTTTATTTGGAACGGCAAGCCAGATAAAATTAAAAGGGCCTATTTATATAACGAATATGAATTCGGAGGGCAGAAATTATTAAATATTAAAGCATTAGACCTCTCACTAAAGGCATCAGTCATACAAAAGTTATACTTAAATCCAAACTGGTTCTCTAGTAGATTGGTACGAATGTCTCATCCTATGTTCAAGAAGGGCCTTTTTCCCTTTATTCAGATTACACCTGCTCACTTTCGGTTGTTTGAAAAGGAAATAATCTCCAAAATATCTTTATTTTTTAAACAAGCCTTAGAAAGTTGGTTGCAATTTCAGTTTAATCCACCTGAAAGGACGGAACAAATAGTACAACAAATATTGTGGTTAAATTCAAATATAGTAATTGATAAAAAAAACTGTATTTATCGAAGAAATGTTTAAAAAAGGTATACTTTTTGTGAATGATATCATAAATAGGACTGGTGGAGTAATGTCACACATGCAGCTAACACAGACATATGGAAATGTCTGCTCTACCCAAAATTACAACCAATTAATTGCAGCATTACCACAAAAATGGAAGAGGCAAGTAGAAGGGGAAAAAAGTAAGGAACTTGTATGTCGGCCCTATATTAAAGAACATAAATGGTTAAAGAAAAGTGTGATAAATAAAAACATATACCAATTTAATTTAAGGACCAAAAAACTGACAGCTGTGCCATATAAATTGCAAAATAGTTGGGAAGAGATTTTCGATGTACCCATTCCATGGCACATGGTTTATGAATTGATACGCAAAACAACGCCGGATTCAAAACTTCGAATTTTTCAATTTAAATTATTGTACAAAATTCTTGCAACTAATAGAATGTTATATATATGGGGGATACAATCTTCCCAGCTCTGCAGATTCTGCTGTGAGGAGGCAGAGTCATTAGATCATTTATTTTGGTATTGTCCGTATGTAGCTCGTTTTTGGTCACAGGTCCAGGAATGGTTGAAGAATTGCAACATTTGCGTAGAACTAACGCTACAGATAGCAATACTGGGGGATTTGAAAAGCCATAGTCAATCAATCAATAATATAATAATTATTTTAGCAAAAATGTTTATTTTTAATTTACAATCCGTGGAAGCTATGAGAATAGGAAGATTCAAATCTTTTGTGAAGCATCACAGCACAGTTGAAAAATATATGGCAAATAAAAATCCGAAATGGATGATGTTGGAAGATAGATGGGAAGGGTTGAGTGGAGCTGAAGGGTGGGACTAATAACAAGATAAACAATGTAGGGCATACGGGATCTGTGAAATGTGTATAGGTGCGGAGCCTTTGTGAAATAGCACAGTTACAAGTGGAAATCAAACTGGATGGACAACAGAAATAGAGGAAGGACTAAGAACAAACAAGAGAGAACTATTATAAAGTAGACTGTGTCTGTAAAATGTGTATAAGATGTATAAATTGAAGGTAAAAACAGAAATGTTTATCAGTTTACTCCAATTGGGGGATCGGTGGTAGGGTTTGCGGGGAATAATAATAAAGGTATACTCTTTAAAAAAGTATGTATGTCTATATAGGTATGTGTATGTATATATGTGTATATGTATGCATACGTGTATGGATATATATATTTACCCCAAAAAATATGGGGGATTGGAAATGATGCAGACAATTACATTGGAAGCAACATTCTTTCCGCAATATTAAGCTGATCCACCCCTAAAAAAAATTATAAAAAAAATGAAAAAAAAATATATAAAATTTTAAAAAAAATAAAAATAAAAAATAGGACTGCGTCTGGACAGGGGAAAACATAACGACATTAATGATGACACGGGGAACAAACTGAGGAGCAGACAGCAATCAACAAAGTAATGGAGTCCTGGTGAGTCCAACATTGCGCATATGCGCGTAATGATGGTGACAGGTTTACGGAATGATGGGCTGCCTGGTGCCCTTGAGCGCCAGAGAGGGGGAGTGGGACCAGGCGTGACACATCAAGCTGATCTACGGTGTAATCCAACAGTTGGAAACGATAGTTTCTATTGGACAAATTCAGGTATGTTTATCCCCGTTTCGTTCGTTTTCCAACAGAATCGGTGGGATGAATACACCCCTGATCACACACAAACACAGTTCACTTTCATAGCAGCCACATACAAACAGCACGATCACTTTGCTCATTGTAATTCCTTCTCGCATCTACACGCTCTCCTCCTCTCTCATCTTTTCCCTTCGCTTGTGGACTTCAGTGCACAACACATCAGCTGTCTGTGACTCTGCGAAAAAACCTTTCCAAGCCAAACCTTCATATCATGACCGCTAACCACTACACACAACCTACATCATTGTCACCATATTAGATAACATCATACAGCATAGAAAATATAACTAACACTTTAGTAAACCCACTACAATCATGCCGTACAGTCAGAAAGCAGTTTAGCAGTTACACCGGCGGGCCCTGGTGGCAATAAATTCATAAATCCAAAAGCTTACCTTGACTTGGAAGAGTTCCAGTGTTGGATAGCCATAGCCAGCTAGCTAACATAGCATCCCTCTCTGTTTGAGCCGGTATTTGAGCAGGCTAGCTAGCTAAGTAAGTGAAAAAAATTGAATAAAATATAATGTAGCTAGCTCTATGTTGTTCTCTCCCTCTCTCTTATACCGTTCATAAATTTTTGAAGAAATGTATTTGTTCAAAAATGTTCAACTGTTGTCTTTCTCTCTATTTGAGTCAACTACTCACCACATTTTATGCAGTGCAGTGCTAGCTAGCTGTAGCTTATGCTTTCAGTACTAGATTCATTCTCTGATCCTTTGACTAGTTGGACAAGAGCTCTGATAGGTTGGAGGACATCCTCCAGAAGTTGTCATAATTACTATGGAAGTCTATGGAAGGGACTGAGAACATGAGCTTCCTAGGTTTTGTATTGAAGTCAGTGTACCCAGAGGAGGATGGAAACTAGTTGTCCTCCGGCTACACCATGGTGCAGCCATGGCTACCGTACAGAGTGCTGTTGAGGCTACTGTAGACCTTCTGTCACGCCCTGACCTTAGAGTTCCTTATTATTTTCTATGTTTGGTTAGGTCAGGGTGTGACTCGGGTGGGAAAGTCTATGTTTTCTATTTCTTTGTTTTTGGGAGTGTGTGTTTCCCCATGGGAGTGTGTGTTTCCCCGAGGCAGCTGTCTATCGTTGTCTCTGATTCGGGATCATACATAAGTTGTCATTTTCCTTTTTGGGTTTTGTGGGATCTTGTTTTCTGTTTCGTGTTTTCTGCCTGACAGAACTGTGCGCTTTCGTTTTCACGTTTGTTATTTTGTTTGAGTGTTTTTGAAATAAAAGAATCATGAACACTTTCCACGCTGCGCTTTGGTCCACTCTTCCTACCACCAACGAGAGCCGTAACACCTTCATTGCAAAACAGTGTGTTTTAGTCAATTATTTGGTGACGTGAATATATTTAGTATAGTTTTATTAAAGAATTATAGCTTTTTTAATGTTTCTCTATTTACATTTTTTCCTCAACATAGTGTGAAATACACAAATAAACAATAGCCTTAAATGTAGACTAGTTTTGCTGGGGGGGCAATGGGGAGATTCGGGATGGAGATGCAGCCTTTTTACTTCATGCTATTTTGGCTGAGCTCCTATGTCAAGCACCGGGAAACGGACTCCAACATCTCAGTAGAGATAAGGTCCTGTCTTTTCATTTAGCCAGTTGCTTGTAATTAGCTGGATGCTTATAGAGATTAGCCCTGAATCACTACGGAGGGGTGTGGTTCAGACCAATTTATTGAATGCGTATGACAGCTCCACAAAGCGCAAGAAGTATGAAAACTCTGACTTCTGCAGAGGCCGCATCGCCGTAAATGGTGTACGGCTATTGCAGACGCGGATTGGCCATAAAAAAACTGTCTGAAGCTCAAACACACAATGTTTAAAGGGCGTTACAAGTCCAAATCACACCAGCGTCGTGGTGGGACTCAATGGGTTAACATTCCAACCTAAACACTAACAGCCTGATCCCTGTTCCTTTACAAGGAGACTACTCAAACACCTCTGAAGAATTGGAAGGCCAACGTTGATCTGACCTTTGACCTTTAACCTGATGCCGTATGTTCTCAACTCAAAGCAGTGTCTGTTGAGAACCAACTGTACAGTATGTCCGCTGTGTGACTGCGCTAGCAGACTTTCCTCTGACTGAACCAGTCAAAAAGTCAGCGTGGATTCTCTACCTTTGGAGCGCCGGGAGGATTGCTTCATTTGAAGTTGTGACTGACATTAACCCTCCTCCTGTGTTGCCACGTGTGCTGACTACGTTACATTCTGTTTGGTTCAGGTGTTCTCAAACACGCTATTTCATGTTGTTGTGGCTGTTAGCTTCATTAGGCTGACTACCTGACTATCTGGTTGTTAGCCTTGCTACCTGGTTGTTAGCCTGGCTTTCTGGTTGTTAGCCTGGCTACCTGGTTGTTAGCCTAGCTTCCTTGTTAGCCTGCCTACCTGGTTGTTAGCCTACGCTTCCTGGTTGCTAGCCTGGCTACCTGGTTGTTAGCCTACGCTTCCTGGTTGCTAGCCTGGCTACCTGGTTGTTAGCTGTCTGCTATCTGTATGCTATCTGTATGCTAGCTGTATATAGTACTAACTGTCTGTGAGTGGTATAGCCCTATTGCATTGTACTGCTTTGTACTACACTGTTGTGTACTGTAGCGTACCTTCTGGCTGGTGTCCACGGTGATGGCCAACCCGTTGGGTACCAGGCCTGCCGTCCTGTGCTTCTTCACCAGCCGTACTGACACCACCGGAATGGCCACCTGTAACGGAAAAGCAGCAACATGGTCACCAGCTGCAGCTCATAGCATTTATTCCCTTAGTGAGACACAGTAACATTAGGAGTAAGACACAGTAACATTAGGAGTAAGACACATTGAGACACAGTAACATTGGGAGTAAGACACATTGAGACACAGTAACATTAGGAGTAAGACACATTGAGACACAGTAACATTAGGAGTAAGACACATTGAGACACAGTAACATTAGGAATAAGACACATTGAGACACAGTAACATTAGGAGTAAGACACATTGAGACACAGTAACATTAGGAGTAAGACATATTGAGACACAGTAACATTGTTAGTTACACATTAAGACACAGTAACATCAGAAGTAAGACACATTGAGACACAGTAACATTAGGAGTAAGACACATTGAGACACAGTAACATTAGGAGTAAGACACATTGAGACACAGTAACATTAGGAGTAAGACACATTGAGACACAGTAACATTAGGAGTAAGACATATTGAGACACAGTAACATTAGGAGTAAGACACATTGAGACACAGTAACATTAGGAGTAAGACACATTGAGACACAGTAACATTAGGAGTAAGACACATTGAGACACAGTAACATTAGGAGTAAGACACATTGAGATACAGTAACATTAGGAGTAAGACACATTGAGACACAGTAACATTAGGAGTAAGACACATTGAGACACAGTAACATTAGGAGTAAGACACATTGAGACACAGTAACATTGGGAGTAAGACACATTGAGACACAGTAACATTAGGAGTAAGACACATTGAGACACAGTAACATTAGGAGTAAGACACATTGAGACACAGTAACATTAGGAGTAAGACATATTGAGACACAGTAACATTAGGAGTAAGACACATTGAGACACAGTAACATTAGGAGTAAGACACATTGAGACACAGTAACATTAGGAGTAAGACACATTGAGATACAGTAACATTAGGAGTAAGACACATTGAGACACAGTAACATTAGGAGTAAGACACATTGAGACACAGTAACATTGGGAGTAAGACACATTGAGACACAGTAACATTAGGAGTAAGACACATTGAGACACAGTAACATTGGGAGTAACATTGGGAGTAAGACACATTGAGACACAGTAACATTAGGAGTAAGACACATTGAGACACAGTAACATTGGGAGTAAGACACATTGAGACACAGTAACATTAGGAGTAAGACACATTGAGACACAGTAATATTGTTAGTTACACATTGAGACACAGTAATGTTGTTAGTTACACATTGAGACACAGTAACATTGTTAGTTACACATTGAGACACAGTAACATTGGGAGTAAGACACATTGAGACACAGTAACATTAGGAGTAAGACACATTGAGACACAGTAACATTGCTAGTTACACATTAAGACACAGTAACATTGTTAGTTACATATTGAGACACAGTAACATTGTTAGTTACACATTGAGACACAGTAACATTGTTAGTTACACATTGAGACACAGTAACATTGGGAGTAAGACACATTGAGACACAGTAACATTAGGAGTAAGACACATTGAGACACAGTAACATTGCTAGTTACACATTAAGACACAGTAACACTGTTAGTTACACATTGAGACACAGTAACGTTGTTAGTTACACACTGAGAGACAGTAACTTTGTTAGTTACACATTGAGACACAGTAATTTTGTTAGTTACACACTGAGACACAGTAACATTGTTAGTTACACATTGAGACACAGTAACATTGTTAGTTACACATTAAGACACAGTAACGTTGTTAGTTACACATTAAGACACAGTAACATTAGGAGTAAGACACATTAAGACACAGTAACATTGTTAGTTACACATTAAGACACAGTAACGTTGTTAGTTACACATTAAGACACAGTAACGTTGGGGGTTACACATTGAGACACAGTAACATTAGGAGTAAGACACATTAAGACACAGTAACATTGTTAGTTACACATTAAGACACAGTAACATTGCTAGTTACACATTAAGACACAGTAACATTGCTAGTTACATATTGAGACACAGTAACGTTGTTAGTTACATATTGAGACACAGTAACATTAGGAGTAAGACACATTAAGACACAGTAACATTGCTAGTTACATATTGAGACACAGTAACATTGTTAGTTACATATTGAGACACAGTAACATTGCTAGTTACATATTGAGACACAGTAACATTGTTAGTTACATATTGAGACACAGTAACATTGTTAGTTACATATTGAGACACAGTAACATTGTTAGTTACACACTGAGACACAGTAACATTGTTAGTTACACATTGAGACACAGTAACATTGTTAGTTACACACTGAGACACAGTAACATTAGGAGTAAGACACATTAAGACACAGTAACATTAGGAGTAAGACACATTGAGACACAGTAACATTGTTAGTTACATATTGAGACACAGTAACATTAGGAGTAAGACACATTGAGACACAGTAACATTGTTAGTTACATATTGAGACACAGTAACATTGTTAGTTACATATTGAGACACAGTAACATTGTTAGTTACACACTGAGACACAGTAACATTGGGGGTTACACATTGAGACACAGTAACATTGCTAGTTACACATTAAGACACAGTAACATTGCTAGTTACACATTGAGACACAGTAACATTAGGAGTAAGACACATTGAGACACAGTAACATTAGGAGTAAGACACATTGAGACACAGTAACATTGCTAGTTACATATTGAGACACAGTAACATTGTTAGTTACACATTGAGACACAGTAACATTGTTAGTTACACACTGAGACACAGTAACATTGCTAGTTACACATTAAGACACAGTAACATTGGGGGTAAGACACATTGAGACACAGTAACATTAGGAGTAAGACACATTAAGACACAGTAACATTGCTAGTTACATATTGAGACACAGTAACATTGTTAGTTACACATTGAGACACAGTAACATTGCTAGTTACACATTGAGACACAGTAACATTGCTAGTTACACATTAAGACACAGTAACATTGCTAGTTACACACTGAGACACAGTAACATTAGGAGTAAGACACATTGAGACACAGTAACATTAGGAGTAAGACACATTGAGACACAGTAACATTAGGAGTAAGACACACTGAGACACAGTAACATTAGGAGTAAGACACATTGAGACACAGTAACATTGTTAGTTACACACTGAGACACAGTAACATTAACCTGGCGTAGGCACAGGACACGTTAGCCATGTGACATTTCCGCTAAACACCAGAATCCTGAGACTTCGTTCCCATCTAAAGAAAGAGGGAGCAGAACGGCTCAAAACAAACAAGAGTGAAAAAACTCAAGCTGGAGTGTCAAGCTGGAGTGTCTCGCTGGAGTGTCACGCTGGAGTGTCTCGCTGGAGTGTCTCGCTGGAGTGTCACACTGGAGTGTCACGCTGGAGTGTCACGCTGGAGTGTCACGCTGGAGTGTCTCGCTGGAGTGTCACGCTGGAGTGTCACGCTGGAGTGTCTCGTTGGAGTGTCTCGTTGGAGTGTCTCGTTGGAGTGTCACGCTGGAGTGTCACGCTGGAGTGTCTCGCTAGAGTGTCTCGCTGGAGTGTCACGCTGGAGTGTCACGCTGGAGTGTCACGCTGGAGTGTCTCGCTGGAGTGTCTCGCTGGAGTGTCTCGCTGGAGTGTCTCGCTGGAGTGTCTCGCTGGAGTGTCACGCTGGAGTGTCAAGCTGGAGTGTCTCGCTGGAGTGTCTCGCTGGAGTGTCACGCTGGAGTGTCTCGCTGGAGTGTCACGCTGGAGTGTCACGCTGGAGTGTCAAGCTGGAGTGTCACGCTGGAGTGTCACGCTGGAGTGTCACGCTGGAGTGTCTCGCTGGAGTGTCAAGCTGGAGTGTCAAGCTGGAGTGTCAAGCTGGAGTGTCACGCTGGAGTGTCACGCTGGAGTGTCAAGCTGGAGTGTCACGCTGGAGTGTCAAGCTGGAGTGTCAAGCTGGGGTGTCACGCTGGAGTGTGAAGCTGGAGTGTCACGCTGGAGTGTCAAGCTGGAGTGTGAAGCTGGAGTGTCAAGCTGGAGTGTCACGCTGGAGTGTCACGCTGGAGTGTCACGCTGGAGTGTCACGCTGGAGTGTCTCGCTGGAGTGTCACGCTGGAGTGTCAAGCTGGAGTGTCAAGCTGGAGTGTCACGCTGGAGTGTACACACACGGTGAGTGATAACTAGCTGGGGTTTCAGGGTGAGTTGACACTGCATGTGCTTTCACTTCAGACACTTCAAATAACTGGCTGGTTATTGATCAGGAAGACCATTGGTCAGGAAGACCATGAGAATAGAGTAACCATACTCAAGTTAGGTAGTTATCAATTCAATAGAATTACGTTATTCATAGTAATAGAATAGAAATAATATGTCATTGAAAAGCATAGGCCTAAACTTTGATCTGGATACGCATTTGAAATAAGTCAATTAGTTCCAAATATCCTTTCCTCTTGAACACCTTTTAACACTCGACTGTGTACGTGACCAACGATTGTATTATTCAGACCTTAACTTCACTTTGCTCCGACCTTTTATGTTGTATTCCCAGATGTCATGAAAGTAATGATTTGTAAATAAGGAAATTGGGTCTCAACTGAATTTCCCTAACTGTAAATGAAGTCAAAATCTCGTAAAACAGTTTGCTGTTCAATGAATAACCTGGCTACCGCGTCACTTTATTGTACTGTATTTGAATACCTGCATCAAACACACGGCATATCTCCTGTTGAACATTTCCCTTGTAAGACACAATTCCCAGCTCAACTTGACATTAAAAAGGTTATACGGCTGTCCCCATTGGAGTACCCTTTTAGGTTCTAGATAGCACCTTTTATTCTAAGAGGGTACAATACAATAAAGAGAAGACCTACATGCAGTGACATTCATTTGAATGTCTTTTGTGTTCAGGTTGTTAAGTGCCGAGGCTCCATCAGACATCTTTATTCTCTATTCAAAAGAGAGAAACCTTCAGCAAGTGAACAGAGACACATCCGTTTATCTTGAATGAGTCAATGGAAAACATGGAGGTGAAGCCCAGAAAGAAAACCTGTTATCAACTGAAATGATCGTACCGACAAGTGTTGTTACTCGATGATAAGTCTACTCCCATCTTTTCATTGTTAGAGGAAAGAAGCCATTTTGTGTCAAGGCTGAGGGCAGTTGCAATTCTCACTGGAACATCACCACTCACCTTGATGTCCTTCCCAAAGAGGTTGGCATAGAAACACAGCCAGTTGCGGGAGATGTAGAGGCGGCCCTGAAGTAGGATGTCTCGGAGGAGAGCGCAGGAATACACTGGGAATGGGAAAAAGACACCATAAGATATGGAATTACCATAGAGATAGAGCATTATAATACTGATCTATTTCATTTAACACACCAGAGGGAGGAAGCACAGAGCTGGAGAATAGCCTCGGGAATACAAAACATGGCTGAGTGTCTTCACATGACAGATTGACCAGGTGAATCCAGGTGAAAGCTATCATCCCTTATTGAAGTCACCTGTTATATCCATTTCAAATCAGTGTAGATTAATGGGGAGGAGACAAGTTAAAGAAGGATTTTAAAACCTTGAGACAATTGAGACATGGATTGTGTATGTGTGCCATTCAGAAGGTGAATGGACAAGACAAAATATTTAAGTGCCTTTGAACGGAGTATGGTAGTAGGTGCCAGGCACATCGGTTTGAGAGTGTCAAGAACTGCAACACTGCTGGGTTTTTCACGCTCAACAGTTTCCCTGTATATCAAGAATGGTCCACCACCCAGAGGACATCCAGCCAACTTGACACAACTGTGGGAAACATTGGAGTCGACATGTGCCAGCAGCACTGTGGAATGCTTTTGACACCTTGTAGAGTTCATGACCCGACGAATTGAGTGTTCTGAGGGCAACAGGGGTTGCAGCAATATTAGGAAGGTGTTCCTAATGTTTTGTACACTGACTGTATACGAGTTGGCTTCAAACCTACACACTGAAGGAAAGGGATATGAACACTGTTGTTTGGTGATGATTTCCATTAATATAAAAAAACATAACTCAATTTACAATATCGGTATGTCATTTTCATAATCCCAAAAATATTTTCTTCAGGGCATACACATACTAACAAATAGATCTTTAGACACCCAAACAACAAATTATAAAATGACCAAGAACAAATAAACTCGATTCTATTCTACCACAGAGTATGAACCAACGTCACAAGACATGACTCATAACCAAAACAAAAAGAGCCTAAAAAGATGATCTGTGTCGTAATGACTAATTTCCAGCTAAATGCAGCAGGCTGGTACAGGGTTGCCCAGACAGGTGGAGAGTGAGAGGGAGGGTTGGAGAGAGAGGGGGGGAGGGGGTAGAGAGGGGGGTAACAAAAGAGAAAGAGAGAGAGAATTAAAGAGGGATTAAGGAAGATGGAGGGAGACTGACAGATAGTGAAGCGTGATTCATCACTTCAGAGCACGTGTTTCCATTGCTCCAGAGTCCAATGGTGGCGAGCTTTACACCACTCCAGTTGACACTTGGCATTGCACATGGTGATCTTAGGCTTGTGTGCGGCTGCTCGGCCATGGAAACCCATTTCATGAAGCTCCCGACTAACAGTTCTTGTGCTGATGTTGCTTCCAGAGGCAGTTTGGAACTCGGTAGTGAGTGTTGCAACCGAGGACAGATGATTTTTACGCACTACGCGCTTCAGCACTCGGCGGTCCCGTTCTGTGAGCTTGTGTGGCGTACCACTTCACGACTGAGCCGTTGTTGTTCCTAGACGTTTCCATTTCACAATAACAGCACTTACAGTTGACCGGGACAGCTCTAGCAGGGCAGATATTTGATGACCTGACTTGTTGGAAAGGTGGCATCCTATGACGGTGGTATGTTGAAAGTCACTGAGCTCTTCAGTACGGTCCCTTCTACTGCCAAGGTTTGTCTATAGAGATTGCATAGCTGTGTGCTCGATTTTATACACCTGTCAGCTACGGGTGTGGCTGAAATTACCTAATATATAGAGTATATAGTGCATTTTGAAATACCCTGGTATGCGGTATAAATGGTATTTCGCCCAAGCCTACGCTGAAGCCTGAGTGTTGTGAAGCCTGAATACTGGGAAGCCTGAACGCTGTGAAGCCTGAACACTGAGGAGCCTGAACACTGTGAAGCCTGAACACTGAGGAGCCTGAACACTGTGAAGCCTGAACACTGAGGAGCCTGAACACTGAGGAGCCTGAACACTGAGGAGCCTGAACACTGAGGAGCCTGAACACTGAGGAGCCTGAACACTGAGGAGCCTGAACACTGAAGCCTGAATACTGTGAAGCCTGAACGCTGTGAAGCCTGAACACTGAGGAGCCTGAACACTGAGGAGCCTGAACACTGTGAAGCCTGAACACTGAGGAGCCTGAACACTGAGGAGCCTGAACACTGAGGAGCCTGAACACTGAAGCCTGAATACAGTGAAGCCTGAACACTGAGGAGCCTGAACACTGAAGCCTGAATACTGTGAAGCCTGAACGCTGTGAAGCCTGAACACTGAGGAGCCTGAACACTGAGGAGCCTGAACACTGTGAAGCCTGAATACTGTGAAGCCTGAACACTGAGGAGCCTGAACACTGAGGAGCCTGAACACTGAAGCCTGAATACTGTGAAGCCTGAACACTGAAGCCTGAATACTGTGAAGCCTGAACACTGTGAAGCCTGAACGCTGTGAAGCCTCCTGCTCCCAACAGACTCCTGAAAGTGATTTGAAATGAAAAAGGGAATTGATTGAGTCAGGCTCAAATCACATAAATCCAAATTGACATGTAACCTACCTTTTTAAATGAGTTTTAGTGACTAGCAAGTTTGGCGTGGTTTTAATGTCCATATTACATAAAAGTAGGTGTTGCAATTAAAGATGAATATATCTCAATCATTGTATTGTAGCTATACAGGACCTAGCTTAGTGTACTGTACAATCAACCTCTGCACATTGGAGTGGAGCAAACCCTCTATTCAAACTAAGTGCAGATTAACACCCCTAATTCAAAATGTTTCTCCTTGGACTATTTTCCTCACACATGTCCCACACACACATTCACATCCAAGCCAGATGGTCCACCAATTAGTATGAAGCATTCAATGTTCAGTAGTGTGCTAGTATAGATATTGGATCATAGACAGTACACTGTTAAAATGAAGTGCTTTGTAACACCCAAAAACAAATGGCAACTGAGCTGCCACCAACTCAAAGGAAATGAAAACCTTAACTTATTATTGAAACACATCCTCCTGAGATGTTTGGAAATATGTAACACTTAATCGGGTGGACTGGGAACATTAGCAGAAAAGGTTGAAAACACTATATATTTTTTGGGGGAGTCCTGTCTAGTGCAGAATTATATACCTTCTCTTTTGATGCTGTTTCCTCTCTCTAAAGCTTCTAAACATCATCATGATGATGCTTTTGAATCCTGTCTAATGCAGAATTAAATCCCTTTGTCTGGTGTCTTAATGTTTAACATTGTTATGTATTTGATAATTTGCCAATCTATACCGTTTTGGCAGGCATTGTCAAGCACAGCGTTCAAAGTACCAGCAGTAACTGGATGTTGACCTGCAAGAAATGAGGATTTTGCACTTTCCACTGACAATCATAAATGTGAGAATAGGTGTTGTGCTCATTGAACGTCAATTTGCCTGACGGTTTTGATAGCTGTTTATCACGATCCATTACACCTCATGGCACGACACGCTGCCTAATACTAATATAGAAATATACTTTTCTTTCTTCAAACATCTATACAATATTGTGTGAAAGAATCATGAAGTCTAAACATTTTTGAATTACCCACAATCCTCTAAAAACAGAGTCACTTGGCAAGCTAGGAAATCCAAGGAGATTAAAACCAAAGAACTCCAATGAGTTCAATCCCTTTATTGTCTCTCTTTTGTTAACCTTAATGAAAGATACAGGTACTTACATTTTGAGCAACATATTAAGATGTACATTATTTTGGTAAAATTAAATGAACAAATCACTGAAAATGACATGCATAATTTTTTTCTAATATATTTTGAAATAAGTATGACATGACAGAGGTGATACAGATAGGTGGGAGAAACAGATTGAAGGGTTGGAGCTGGGAATTGAACCCCCAGTCGTGACCTTTCTAAGCCGGGTGTGTTACTGCTAGCCCACGGGCAGCCAGGTCACCTGTGATACAAGTCAGTATTCAACGTCCTTCCATGTCTGAGGACGTCGGGAGATGATGTGGAAACCGGCCACTAGGGGAAACAGTGAGCGCTGTTACCTTTAAGTGGGCTTTGGTTTTGTGTACGGCGATGGTGGAAAGGCAAAAGCATCTGCCTCTTGTTCCAAAGGTTGCATGTTCAAAGTCAACGATACAATGTAGTTTTTTACATTTTTGTTTAAAGCCTATCCCAAACCTTAACTCTTACCTTAACTATTCTGAGTTCATGCCTAACCTTAAGAATTCGGAGTTAACGCCAAACCTTAAGAATTCAGAATGAATGCCTAAACTTAACCTTGAACGATACAGACATGTAGAGTAACAAGACATTTCGAAATTTGATGTTTGGAACAACTTCAAAATTTGACGTTTGAGAAACACGGATGAATGTCTAATTCTGACATGAGACTGTGAGAGCTTGTTGCATCATAGACGTACAGTAGTATTGGATATTGGAGGAATGGATAGTCTCCTTGACCTACCTTTCATAAGGATCTCCTCCTTGGGGACGCTCTGGAACAGCTTGTGGTACTGGGAGTTGTACTTGCTGACGGTCTGTTAGGGGGAGACAGGGGTAAGACGGGGGTAAGATGGAGGAGACAGGGGTAAGATGGAGATGGGGGTGAGACAGGGTGAGACAGGGGGGAGACAGGAATAAGATGGAGGAGACAGGGGTGAGAGAGGGGTACGATGGAGGAGATGGGGGTGAGACAGGGGTACGATGGAGGAGACAGGGGTAAGACGGGGGGACAGGGGTACAATGGAGGAGACGGGGTGAGACAGGGGGGAGACAGGGATAAGATGGAGGAGACGGGGGTGAGACGGGGGGACAGGGGTACGATGGAGGAGACGGGGTGAGATAGGGGAGAGACAGGGGTAAGACGGGGAGACAGGGGTACGATGGAGGAGATGGGGGTGAGACAAGGGGGAGACAAGAATAAGATGGAGGAGAAAGGGGTGAGACAGGGGTAAGATTGAGGAGACAGGGGTAAGATGGAGGACAAAGGGGTGAGACAGGGGGGAGACAAGAATAAGATGGAGGAGAAAGGGGTGAGACAGGGGTAAGATTGAGGAGACAGGGGTAAGATGGAGGACAAAGGGGTGAGACAGGGGGAGACAGGGGTAAGATGGAGGAGAACGGGGTGAGACAGGGTGGAGACAGGGGTAAGATGGGGGAGACAGGGGTGAGATGGGGTGAGACGGGAGGTGGGTGAGGTTCTTTTCAGAAAATGTCCACTCACTGTTTTACTTCTCCCAAACAGAATCCTGTCACACTGTGTTGTGTTCTAACTCAGACACACTTCCTGTGTCACACTGTGTTGTGTTCTAACTCAGACACACTTCCTGTGTCACACTGTGTTGTGTTCTAACTCAGACACACTTCCTGTGTCACACTGTGTTGTGTTCTAACTCAGACACACTTCCTGTGTCACACTGTGTTGTGTTCTAACTCAGACACACTTCCTGTGTCACACTGTGTTGTGACCTGATCTCTTCCTGTGTAACATCTAACAGTGCTCCCTTCCCTTCTCTGTACTCTGTAGTGGTGTGACAGACAATCCCTTCTGTGTCTCAGCCTGAGTTATAATTGAGGCTTGACCAAAGACAGTACAGTATGAAATGAAGATAGGCCAAAACAGTTTCTCCAATAGAAATTCCAGATCACATTTGTAGGCGACGTTGGCTAGCTAAGCTCATGAGTAGAAACACGTCATCGGGGCTAACGGTCGCCTCGTGTCGAACTGCGCATGTGAAGGCTGTCAAATCAAAGGCACTCCTTCGATATAAAGTTGTTGTTTTTTTACAAAAAATGAAAACGTGTCAGGTTGTCACTTTCACGAGGTTGTAGTAATAACATGTTCTACTTCAGACATTTTGGTTCGGATCTAGGTTGGGTCTTTAGATTTCGATCAAATGAACAACTAAAGAATAGTTTTTCACTTCTCTCATTGATTCCTCAAACACCAAACTCTGGTCTGCTTGGTCTGTTTCGCAAGCGTTTCAGGAAGTCTTGCGATGTTGCGTCTATGGGTTAAGAAACTCTGTGGCTAGGCACTCAGCCTTGGTTATAATGGAGGCTAGACAGAGACAGTAACTCCTTTGCTGGAAACGTCTGTGGGTGATTTCCATGTGATAAATAGCCCTGTGTGTGTGTGGGTGTGTGTGCATGTGTGTTTGTGCGTGTGTGTGTGTGTGTGTGGTTGTGTGGTATAAGACTGTGAGAAGGCTATTTAAATAATAAGTCATATGGTGTGTGTGTGTGTGTGTACGTACAGTACAAGTCAAAAGTTTGACGGGTACTGTACTCATTCAAGGTTTTTTCTTTATTTTTACTATTTTCTACATTGTAGAATAATAGCAAAGACATAAAAACTATGAAATAACACATGGAATCATGTACTAAACAAAAAAAGTGTTAAACAAATCGAAATATATTTTATATTTGAGATTCCTCAAAGTCGCCACCCTTTGCTTTGATGACAGCTTTGCACACTCTTGGTATTCTCTCAACCAGATTCATGAGGTATTCACCTGGAATGCATTTCAATTAACAGGTGTGCCTTGTTAAAAGTACATTTGTGGAATTTCTTTCCTTCTTAATGTGTTTGAGCCAATCAGTTGTGTTGTGACAAGGTAGGGGTGGTATACAGAAGATATCCCTATTTGGTAAAAGACCAAGTCCATACAATGGCAAGAACAGCTCAAATAAGCAAAGGGAAACGAACGTTCATCATTACTTTAAGACATGAAGGTCAGTCAATGCGGTCGCAAGTGCAGTCGCAAAAACCATCAAGCGCTATGATGAAACTGGCTCTCATGAGGACCGCCACAGGAAAGGAAGACCCAGAGTTACCTCTGCTGCAGAGGATAAGTTCATTAGAGTTACCAGCCTCAGAAATCGGCAATTAACTGCACCTCAGATTGCACCTCACAGAGTTCAAGTAACAGACACATCTCACCTGAACTGTTCAGAGGAGACTGCGTGAATCAAGCCTTCATGGTCGAATTGCTACAAAGAAACCACTACTAATAATAAGAAGAGACTTGCTTGGGCCAAGAAACAAGAGCAAGACTCGTGGAAATATGTCCTTTGGTCTGATGAGTCCAAATTTGATATTTTTGGTTCCAACCGCCTTGTCTTTGTGAGACGCAGAGTAGGTAAACAGATGATCTCTTGCATGTTGTCACACCCTGACCTTAGAGAGCCTTTTTATTCTCTATTTTGGTTAGGTCAGGGTGTGACTAGGGTGGGTACTCTAGTTTTTGTATTTCTATGTTGGCCTGGTATGGTTCCCAATCAGAGGCAGCTGTCTATCGTTGTCTCTGATTGGGGATCATATTTAGGCAGCCGTTTCCCCACTGTGGTTGTGGGATCTTGTTTATGTATTGTTGCTTGTGTGCACTGCATAGCTTCACGTTCGTTTTGCTCTTTATTGTTTTCTGTGCGTTTCACTCGAATAAAGATGATGAAACCATTCCACGCTGCACCTTGGTCCGATTCATACAACAACAATCGTGACACGTGTGGTTCCCACCAAGAAACATGGAGGAGGAGGTGTGATGGTGTGGGGGTGCTTTGCTGGTGACGCTGTCTGTGATTTATTTAGAATTCAATGCACATGTCACCAGCATGGCTACCACAGCATTCTGCAGCGATACGCCATCCCATCTGGTTTGCGCTTAGTGGGACTATAATTAGCTTTTCAACAGGACAATGACCCAAAACACACCTCCAGGCTGTGTAAGGGCTATTTGACCAAGAAGGAGAGTGCTGCATCAGATGACCTAGCCTCCACAATCACCTGACCTCAACCCAATTGAGATGGTTTGGGATGAATTGGACCACAGAGTGAAAGAAAAGCAGCCAACAAGTGCTCAGAAAATGTGGGAACTCCTTCAAAACTGTTGGAAAAGCATTCCAGGTGAAGCTGGTTGAGAGAATGTCATTAAGACAAAGGCTGGCTACTTTGAAGAATCTCAAATATAAAATATATTTAGATTTGTTTAACACTTTTTTGGTTACTACATGATTCCATATGTGTTATTTCATAGTTTTGATGTCTTCCCTAATATTCTACAATATAGAAAAATTGTAAAAATAAAGAAAAACCTGTTGAATGAGTACGTGTCCAAACTTTTAACTTGTACTGTATGTGTGTGTGTGCGTGTGTGTGCGTGGGTAGAAGTCTATTTAAATCATAAGTCATATGATGTGATCCATTCAGAGCTCAAGTTGTCATTTACTGTTGACTCTGTGTCAGTAGGTGAAGCTTTGACTAGACAACCTCACATAATAATAAACATCCTAAAACTCATACCTATATGACCTGCATACAATATTCTGTGGACTGCTGAATTTACTGTAACCATGTTATATAACTTGGACTCAGTCCATTGATATGACAAAATACCATGTCGTGTCTACAACCTTGTAAAGACAGTATTTCAGTGTTACATTTCAAGTACCACTTCATGCATCATTACTTCATGTTTCCCAGGGAACCGACGTAACATTCATGCATCATTACTTCATGTTTCCCAGGGAACCGACGTAACATTCATGCATCATTACTTCATGTTTCCCAGGGAACCGACGTAACATTCATACATCATTACTTCATGTTTCCCAGGGAACCGGCGTAACATTCATACATCATTAATTCATGTTTCCCAGGGAACCGACGTAACATTCCAGTGGGTAGAAACACTATAACAAAACAGTGGAATCTGGACACAGTAAAAACGACTCACCGAGCCCCTGTAGCATTTCTTGACATCTTCATACGTCAGGTCATCAATCAGCTGCAGCCTGTAGAGGAGGGACAGAGGAGCGACAGGGGAGAGACAGAGGAGAGACAGAGGAGGGACAGAGGAGAGACAGAGGAGGGACAGAGGAGAGACAGAGGAGGGACAGAGGAGAGACAGAGGAGAGACAGAGGAGGGACAGAGGAGAGACAGAGGAGAGACAGAGGAGGGACAGAGGAGAGACAGGGGAGGGACAGAGGAGAGACAGAGGAGAGACAGAGGAGGGACAGAGGAGGGACAGGGGAGAGACAGAGGAGAGACAGGGGAGGGACAGAGGAGAGACAGGGGAGAGACAGAGGAGAGACAGAGGAGGGACAGAGGAGAGACAGAGGAGAGACAGAGGAGAGACAGAGGAGAGACAGGGGAGAGACAGAGGAGAGACAGAGGAGAGACAGGGGAGGGACAGAGGAGAGACAGAGGGGAGACAGAGGGGAGACAGGGGAGAGACAGAGGAGGGACAGAGGAGAGACAGGGGAGAGACAGGGGAGAGACAGAGGAGAGACAGAGGAGAGACAGGGGAGAGACAGAGGAGAGACAGAGGAGAGACAGGGGAGGGACAGAGGAGAGACAGGGGAGAGACAGAGGAGGGACAGAGGAGAGACAGGGGAGAGACAGGGGAGGGACAGAGGAGGGACAGAGGAGAGACAGGGGAGAGACAGGGGAGAGACAGAGGAGAGACAGAGGAGAGACAGGGGAGAGACAGGGGAGAGACAGAGGGGAGACAGAGGGGAGACAGAGGAGGGACAGGGGAGAGACAGAGGAGGGACAGAGGAGAGACAGAGGTGAGACAGGGGAGAGAAACAGAAAAGGTGAGGAGTGGTGACACTGTTTCTATGGTTTGTCACCATCAGAGAAATTATGTAGAAAAAAATGTAATCTGACTGTAGTGCCATGTTCAGCTTAGTCCGGGATAGTTCACGCAGATACAATCTTCTAGTATTTTGTTCATTAGTCCACTGTTAGTACAATCCTGTGCATGCCAGCAGTCAAGTTCGCGAGATAGAGCACATCCAATACAGAGGAAAAAGTGTGCTGATGATTCGTTTGTAGCGTCAATTTATTCTTCATATAAGATTACGATAGCATGTACTGTTAAACTGCTGTAATGATGAACATATGACTCTTAGATTAGAGTGGCACACACAAGCCCGGTCTTATTCTCTCTCTCTCTGTCTCTCTCTCGCTGTCTCTCTCTCTCTCTCTCTCTCGCTGTCTCTCTCTCTGTCTCTCTCTCTCTCTCTCTCTCGCTGTCTCTCTCTCTGTCTCTGTCTCTCTCTCTCTCTGTCTCTCTCCCTCTCTCTCTCTCTCTCTGTCTCTCTCTCTCTCTCTCTCTCTCTGTCTCTCTCTCTCTCTCTGTCTCTCTCTCTCTCTCTGTCTCTCTCTCTCTCTGTCTCTCTCTCTCTCTCTGTCTCTCTCTCTCTCTCTGTCTCTCTCTCTCTCTGTCTCTCTCTGGCACTCGCACAACTAAAGTGATTGATGTTGAACTAAGACCACTAGAGCCCAAAGTAGGCCCACTCTAATATCCCCAAGGAATTCTTATAGTTTAGCAGTCCCATACGCCTGTCTGTTAAAGAGACGGCTTCCTATTCCCGGCCCAAGCCTGGCATTCTGTATTATACTGTACATACAAACCATCATAGAATCAGAACTGGTGAAATTCTAGAACCTGACTGGACCTGTTCATATAATGACAAGTCTGTTAAAAGAATAGATAACACAATTTACAAACAATGACATATTGGTTTCTTTACCTTGTCTACGTACAGTGCATTTGAAAAGTATTCAGACGCTTTTTCCACATTTTGTTACGTTACAGCCTGTTCTAAAATTTATTAAATTGTTTTTTTCCCTCATCAATCTACACACAATACACACAATACCCCATAATGACAAAGCAAAAACAGGTTTTTCGAAATGTTTGCAAATGTATTAAAAATAAAACACTTAAATATTACATTTACGTAAGTATTCAGACCCTTTACTCAGTACTTTGTTGAAGTACCTTTAGCAGCGATTACAGCCCCAAGTCTTCTTGGGGAGTGGCACACCTGTACTTGGGGAGTTTCTCCCATTCTTCTCTGCAGATCCTCTCAAGCTCTGTCATGTTGGATGCACAGCTATTTTGATGTCTCTCCAGAGATGTTCAATCGGGTTCAAGTCCGGGCTCTGGTTGGGCCACTCAAGGACATTGAGACTTGTCCCGAAGCCACACCTGCAATGTATTGGCTGTGTGCTTAGGATCGTTGTCCTGTTGGAAGGAATGTTCACCCCAGTCTGAGGTCCTGAGCGCTCTGGAGCAGGTTTTCATCAAGGATCTCTGTACTTTGCACCGTTCATCTTTCCCTCAATCCTGACTAGCCCTCCCAGTCCCTGCCGCTGAAAAACATCCCCACAGCATGATGCTGCCACCACCATGCTTCACCGTAGGGATGATGCCAGGTTTCCTCCAGACGTGACGCTTGGCATTCAGGCCAAACAGTTCAATCTTGGTTTCATCAGACCAGGGAATCTTGTTTCTCATGGTCTAAGAGTCTTTAGGTGCCTTTTGGCAAACTCCAAGCGGGCTGTCATGTGCTTTTTACTGAGGAGTGGTTCCCATCTGGCAACTCTACAATAAAGGCCTGATTGGTGGAGTGCTGCAGAGATGGTTGTCCTTCTGGAAGGTTCTCTCATCTGCACAGAGGAACTCTGGAGCTCTGTCAGAGTGACCATTGTTCAGTTTGGCTGGGCGGCCAGCTCTATGAAGAGTCTTGGTGGTTCCAAACTTCTTCCATTTAAGAATGATGGAGGCCACTGTGTTTTTGGTACCCTTCCCCAGATCTGTGCCTTGACACAATCTTGTCCTGGAGCTCTTTGGACAATTCTTTCGACCTCATGGCTTGGTTTTTGCTCTGACATGCACTGTCAACTGTGGGACCTTATATAGACAGGTGTGTGCCTTTCCAAATCATGTCCAATCAATTGAATTTACCACAGGTGGACTCCAACAGGATGCACCTGAGTTCAATTTTGAGTTTCATAGCAAATGGCCTGAATACTTATGCAAATACGGTACTTCTGTTTTTTTTTTGTTTTTTTTTTATATGAATTTGCAAAAATGTCTAAAAACCTGTTTCCGCTTTGTCATTATGGGGTATTGTGTAGATTGATGAGGATTTTTTCTTTAAATCCATTTTAATGTAAAACATTTTTTTAGAAAAAGGGTAGGGGTCTGAATACTTTCCAAATGCACTGTAGGTAAGACAGCAATCCATTCGGTGGCCAATGAGGGACATTCAAGTCTTCAGACCGGTTGTGAACTGGTTCACACTGATAGGTCACTATCAGTCTCTCCGGGTAGTCAATTCTCCTGTGGTTCTGGGGTTAGTTAGAACATCAATTCTCCTGTGGTTAGTTAGAACATCAATTCTCCTGTGGTTAGTTAGACCATCAATTCTCCTGTGGTTAGTTAGAACATCAATTCTCCTGTGATTCTGGGGTTAGTTAGAACATCAATTATCCTGTGGTTCTGGGGTTAGTTAGAACATCAATTCTCCTGTGGTTAGTTAGAACATCAATTCTCCTGTGGTTAGTTAGAACATCAATTCTCCTGTGGTTCTGGGGTTAGTTAGAACATCAATTCTCCTGTGGTTCTGGGGTTAGTTAGAACATCAATTCTCCTGTGGTTCTGGGTTAGTTAGAACATCAATTCTCCTGTGGTTAGTTAGAACATCAATTCTCCTGTGGTTCTGGGATTAGTTAGAACATCAATTCTCCTGTGGTTCTGGGGTTAGTTAGAACATCAATTCTCCTGTGGTTCTGGGGTTAGTTAGAACATCAATTATCCTGTGGTTCTGGGGTTAGTTAGAACGTCAATTCTCCTGTGGTTCTGGGGTTAGTTAAAACATCAGAGTGACAAGCTAAGGTGGCAGGTAGACTAGTCATACTGCGTGATCAGGTGCGTGTCCTTACTCAACATTGACAGGAGAGTTTCAAACAAAAGACGATTAATAAATTGACCAAACGGGAAGGGAATAAACAAAAACAAACACATGTCCGCAACGATAACGAGAACGATAAATGATAGAAAACTTACTGAAATTACCATTCTGGGGTTAGTTAGAACATCAATTCTCCTGTGGTTCTGGGGTTAGTAAGAACATCAATTCTCCTGTGGTTAGTTAAAACATCAATTCTCCTGTGGTTAGTTAGAACATCAATTCTCCTGTGGTTCTGGGGTTAGTTAGAACATCAATTATCCTGTGGTTCTGGGGTTAGTTAGAACGTCAATTCTCTTGTGGTTCTGGGGTTAGTTAGAACATCAATTCTCCTGTGGTTCTGGGGTTAGTTAGAACGTCAATTCTCATGTGGTTCTGGGGTTAGTTAGAACATCAATTCTCCTGTGGTTCTGGGGTTAGTTAGAACATCAATTCTCCTGTGGTTCTGGGGTTAGTTAGAACATCAATTCTCCTGTGGTTCTGGGGTTAGTAAGAACATCAATTCTCCTTTGGTTCTGGGGTTAGTTAGAACATCAATTCTCCTGTGGTTCTGGGGTTAGTTAGAACGTCAATTATGCTGTGGTTCTGGGGTTAGTTAGAACGTCAATTCTCCTGTGGTTCTGGGGTTAGTTAGAACGTCAATTCTCCTGTGGTTCTGGGGTTACTTAGAACGTCAATTCTCCTGTGGTTCTGGGGTTAGTTAGAACGTCAATTCTCCTGTGGTTCTGGGGTTAGTTAGAACGTCAATTCTCCTGTGGTTCTGGGGTTAGTTAGAACGTCAATTCTCCTGTGGTTAGTTAGAACATCAATTATCGTATGGTTCAGGTTGTTGGATTCTAGCTTGAAATACACTTATTCATGTTACCAGTTTACATTCTGTCAAACATGTAATTGTTAAATCACATGGATCATATGGAGGGAGGCAAAGGGCAAAAGTCTGGTTTCAGTCACTGATAAGGTAGGACAACCGTGGGTTAGGGAGGAGTGAGGAATTCGGCTTGAGGTCAGATGAAGTGAGAAGGAACATTCCTATTAGACACATGTACTTTCATGCCCACAACGATTCTAGCAGGAAGCGGGGCCATGACTACACCAGTGAGAGGAACCAATTAAGTTCCTGACTAGCAACAGAGATGTGTTGGCTATGTAGATATGCAAGGAGGTGACTCCTCCTAGTAAGAGGGTATAAATATATGTGCTTCTCCTGTGGTTCTGTGGTTAGTTAGAACATCAATTCTCCTGTGGTTAGTTAGAACATCAATTGTCCTGTGGTTAGTTAGAACATCAATTCTCCTGTGGTTCTGGGGTTAGTTAGAACATCAATTCTCCTGTGGTTAGTTAGAACATCAATTCTCCTGTGGTTCTGGGGTTAGTTAGAACATCAATTATTCTGTGATTCTGGGGTTAGTTAGAACGTCAATTCTCCTGTGGTTCTGGGGTTAGTTAGAACATCAATTCTCCTGTGGTTCTGGGGTTAGTTAGAACATCAATTATTCTGTGGTTCTGGGGTTAGTTAGAACGTCAATTCTCCTGTGGTTCTGGGGTTAGTTAGAACATCAATTCTCCTGTGGTTCTGGGGTTAGTTAAAACATCAGAGTGACAAGCTATGGTGGCAGGTAGACTAGTCATACTGCGTAATCAGGTGCGTGTCCTTACTCAACATTGATAGGAGAGTTTCAAACAAAAGACGATTAATAAATTGACCAAACGGGAAGGGAATAAACAAAAACAAACACATGTCCGCAACGACAACGAGAACGATAAATGATAGAAAACTTACTGAAATTACCATAACCAAATAAACATTGCAGATTAGAAATGAAACCTGTTAGAATTAAGAGTACACGTAGTCTACAACTGGTGATATTTGTAATGGGGAATTGATAGACATAGAAAACAATGAAGTTACAAAACAATGAATACCTACAAAATGGCAGGAGAGAGCGCATTCTGGAGAGAGATGTGCCTTATGCTTCTGAGCCATGATCCCCCATACTCTTGGACCGTGGCATCCCCGTGGCCTTCTCAATGGATTAGTCCACTGAGACAGGCGCAAATTAGACTGCTTGACAACAACAACAAAATCTGATGTTTTCAATACAGTCCGGTTTTGTCATACAGTATTCCATATAAGGCACCCAGACCTTATGAAAGTTTCACAGTATACCCTTAATCTTGTAATAAATCAAAACCTAGTGATACATCCATTGTGACATTGTGGGAGGATAACCAACCTTCCTATCAATGGAAATGCATGTCTTAGCCGCTATTTATTTTATTTCACCTTTATTTAACCAGGTAGGCTAGTTGAGAACAAGTTCTCATTTGCAACTGCGACCTGGCCAAGATAAAGCATAGCAGTGTGAACAGACAACAACACAGAGTTACACATGGAGTAAACAATAAACAAGTCAATAACATGGTAGAAAAAAAGAGAATCTATATATAATGTGTGCAAAAGGCATGAGGAGGTAGGCAATAAATCGAATAATTACACTGGAGTGATAAATCATGAGATGATCATGTGCAAGTAGCGATACTGGTGTGCAAAAGAGCAGAAAAGTAAATAAATAAAAGCAGTATGGGGGGTGAGGTAGGTAAATTGGGTGGGCTATATACCGATGGACTATGTACAGCTGCAGCGATCAGTTAGCTGCTCGGATAGCAGATGTTTAAAGTTGTTGAGGGAGATAAAAGTCTCCAACTTCAGAGATTTTTGCAATTCGTTCCAGTCGCAGGCAGCAGAGAACTGGAAGGAAAGGCGTCCAAATGAGGTTTTGGCTTTAGGGATGATCAGTGAGATACACCTGCTGGAGCGCGTGCTACGGGTGGGTGTAGCCATCGTGACCAGTGAACTGAGATAAGGCGGCACTTTACCTAGCATAGCCTTGTAGATGACCTGGAGCCAGTGGGTCTGACGACGAACATGTAGCGAGGGCCAGCCGACTAGGGCATACAGGTCGCAGTGGTGGGTCGTATAAGGTGCTTTAGTAACAAAACGGATGGCACTGTGATAAACTGCATCCAGTTTGCTGAGTAGAGTATTGGAAGCTATTTTGTAGATGACATCGCCGAAGTCGAGGATCGGTAGGATAGTCAGTTTTACTAGGGTAAGTTTGGCGGCGTGAGTGAAGGAGGCTTTGTTGCGAAATAGAAAGCCGACTCTAGATTTGATTTTGGATTGGAGATGTTTGATATGAGTCTGGAAGGAGAGTTTGCAGTCTAGCCAGACACCTAGGTACTTATAGATGTCCACATATTCTAGGTCGGAACCGTCCAGGGTGGTGATGCTAGTCGGGCGTGCGGGTGCAGGCAGCGAACGGTTGAAAAGCATGCATTTGGTTTTACTAGCGTTTAAGAGCAGTTGGAGGCCACGGAAGGAGTGTTGTAAGGCATTGAAGCTCGTTTGGAGGTTAGATAGCACAGTGTCCAAGGAAGGGCCAGAAGTATACAGAATGGTGTTGTCTGCGTAGAGGTGGATCAGGGAATCGCCCGCAGCAAGAGCAACATCATTGATATATACAGAGAAAAGAGTCGGCCCTGTGGTACCCCCATAGAGACTGCCAGAGGACCGGACAACATGCCCTCCGATTTGACACACTGAACTCTGTCTGCAAAGTAGTTGGTGAACCAGGCAAGGCAGTCATTAGAAAAACCGAGGCTACTGAGTCTGCCGATAAGAATATGGTGATTGACAGAGTCGAAAGCCTTGGCCAGGTTGATGAAGACGGCTGCACAGTACTGTCTTTTATCGATGGCGGTTATGATATCGTTTAGTACCTTGAGCGTGGCTGAGGTGCACCCGTGACTGGCTCGGAAACCGGATTGCACAGCGGAGAAGGTACGGTGGGATTCGAGATGGTCAGTGATCTGTTTGTTGACTTGGCTTTCGAAGACCTTAGATAGGCAGGGCAGGATGGATATAGGTCTGTAACAGTTTGGGTCCAGGGTGTCTCCCCCTTTGAAGAGGGGGATGACCGCGGCAGCTTTCCAATCCTTGGGGATCTCAGATGATACGAAGGAGAGGTTGAACAGGCTGGTAATAGGGGGTGCGACAATGGCGGCGGACAGTTTCAGAAATAGGGGGTCCAGATTGTCAAGCCCAGCTGATTTGTATGGGTCCAGGTTTTCCAGCTCTTTCAGAACATCTGCTATCTGGATTTGGGTAAAGGAGAAGCTGGGGAGGCTTGGGCGAGTAGCAGCGGGGGGGGCGGGGCTGTTGGCCAAGGTTGGAGTCGCCAGGAGGAAGGCATGGCCAGCCATTGAGAAATGCTTGTTGAAGTTTTCGATTATCACGGATTTATCGGTGGTGACCGTGTTACCTAGCCTCAGTGCAGTGGGCAGCTGGGAGGAGGTGCTCTTGTTCTCCATGGACTTTACAGTATCCCAGAACTTTTTGGAGTTAGAGCTACAGGATGCAAATTTCTGCTTGAAAAAGCTGGCCTTTGCTTTCCTGACTGACTGCGTGTATTGGTTCCTGACTACCCTGAACAGTTGCATATCGCGGGGGCTCTTCGATGCTATTGCAGTTCGCCACAGGATGTTTTTGTGCTGGTCGAGGGCAGTCAGGTCTGGAGTGAACCAAGGGCTATATCTGTTCTTAGTTCTGCATTTTTTGAACGGAGCATGCTTGTCTAATATGGTGAGGAAGTAACTTTTAAAGAATGACCAGGCATCCTCAACTGACGGGATGAGGTCAATATCCTTCCAGGGTACCCGGGCCAGGTCGATTAGAAAGGCCTGCTCGCAGAAGTGTTTTAGGGAGCGTTTGACAGTGATGAGGGGTGGTCGTTTGACCGCGGACCCGTAGCGGATACAGGCAATGAGGCAGTGATCGCTGAGATCTTGATTGAAGACAGCAGAGGTGTATTTGGAGGGCAAGTTGGTCAGGATAATGTCTATTAGGGTGCCCGTGTTTACGGATTTAGGGTTGTACCTGGTGGGTTCCTTGATCATTTGTGTGAGATTGAGGGCATCTAGCTTAAATTGTAGGAAGGCCGGGGTGTTAAGCATATCCCAGTTTAGGTCACCTAACAGAACAAACTCTGAAGCTAGATGGGGAGCGATCAATTCACAGATGGTGTCCAGGGCACAGCTGGGAGCTGAGGGGGGTCGGTAGCAGGCGGCAACAGTGAGAGACTTATTTCTGGAGAGATACATTTTTTAAATTAGAAGTTCGAACTGTTTGGGCATAGACCTGAAAGTATGACAGAACTTTGCAGGCTATCTCTGCAGTAGATTGCAACTCCTCCCCCTTTGGCAGTTCTATCTTGACGGAAAGTGTTATAGTTGGGTATGGAAATCTCAGAATTTTTGGTGGCCTTCCTAAGCCAGGATTCAGACACGGCAAGGACATCAGGGTTGGCAGAGTGTGCTAAAGCGGTGAGTAAGCCAAACTTAGGGAGGAGGCTTCTGATGTTGACATGCATGAGGCCAAGGCTTTTTCGATCACAGAAGTCAACAAATGAGGGTGCCTGGGGACATGCAGGGCCTGGGTTTACCTCCACATCACCCGAGGAACAGAGGAGTAGTAGGATGAGGGTGCGGCTAAAGGCTATCAAAACTGGTCGCCTAGAGCGTTGGGGACAAGGAATAAAAGGAGCAGATTTATGGGCGTGGTAGAATAGATTCTGGGCATAATGTGCAGACAGGGGTATGGTGGGGCACGGGTACAGCGGAGGCAAGCCCAGGCACTGGGTGATGATAAGAGAGGTTGTATCTCTGGACATGCTGGTCTCAATGGGTGAGGTCACCGCATGTGTGGGAGGTGGGACAAAGGAGGTATCAGAGGTACGGAGAGTGGAACTACGGGGTCCATTGCAAACCAAAACAATGATAACTAGCCTGAACAACAGTATACAAGGCATATTGATATTTGAGAGAGACATACAGTAAGGCATAAAGTGATTGCAGGTCTTGATTGGGAGAGCTAGCTAAAACAACAGGTGAGATAACAGCAGCTAGTCAGCTAACACAGCAACAGCAGGTAAAAATGGCGACGACTAGGTAGAGAGGGTCGGATTAACTACACACAGAGCCTGAGTTAAAACACAGAGCCGACAGATAAAACACAAATAAACAGAATGGAGTACCGTGAATTAATGGACAGTCCGGCAGGCATCAGCTATGTAGCCAAGTGATCATAGTGTCCAGGGGGCAGCCGTAGATGGAGCAGGGAAGCCGCCACTAAGCTAGCACGTGGCGTTTAAAGTTAGTAGCCCGGGGGGTGGTCTGCTCAGACGGAGGGGGTCTGCTCAGACGGAGGCCGGTTGAGGGCACAGCGGATGGGGTATTCGTCTGCAGACCAGACGTGGTCGTGTCGACAGAGAATCCAAGCCGGATGGCGATGGCGAAAGAGAGGTTGTAATTGTAGAATTGTGTTTGCTAACTGGTGCTAGCTTCGTGGCAGTGGCGCTAGCTGCGCTAGCTGTGCTAGCTGCAAGCTAGCTGTGAGGATCAGAAGTAGTGGCTCAGGGATTACGGCAGGAATCCGGCGTTGTTGTCGAGAGACAGTCCGATGCTGGTAAATTGGTGAGTAATATCCAGGCTAATAACAGGGCTGGTGTCTGTGCAGAAGGTAAAAGCTGCTAGCAGCGGCTAAAAATGACTAAATAGCTTGTAGCTGATTAGCTGGTTAGCTACTGGGGGTTCTTGAATGTGTTCCAAAGTTAAAAAATAATAGCGATTCCGTATCACATTGGGTGAGGTAGGTTACCGGAAGGTATAATCGAATTAAAAATCGAAAAGAGATAGAATTTAAAAAAATATATATATACAAGAAATACGAAAAACACAAACGTACACGAGAGGACTAAACAAACACGTCTACACTGCTACGCCATCTTGGAATTATATAAATGATAATAAATGATAGGTTACACAGTTTCTTCTCATAACAGTCTCCAGTATCAACATTTCCAAACAAACAAAAACAGGGCGAATCTGTAGACGTGATGAGATAAAAAAAAAAATATGTCCCCTTTTGTGTTTTCCGTCTCCAGCAGAGGACTTACATTTCTGAGTGCTTGATATTCAGTTTCACTGGCATCTAGTACGTTCTATGGATGGTTTTTAACTGCAGTCATTTATGTCTGAGATGATATGAACATGACTGGGCATTCACATATATCTGTATCCATTCATCATCATCATCAATAGTGTCTCCCAGGTCTTCCTCACATTTTTGTTTTTACATGTTTTGTGTCATCGGGTAAAGCCTCTATCAACACTTGATACAGTTTGGAAATCATCTTTAGAGGTTTGTCAAACTGACATAAAATAGTTTCTGGCTTGTCCAGTGCTGCACAGAGAGAATAAAGTGTTGCATTGGAAAAAGTGCACCTCAGCTCCGTCACAGACTGGTCTTCCTTGGCTGTCTGACCCTGCTGAGACCCCTGCCACCATTTTATCCTGCTCAGATAAGGCATGACAAAGAATGATCTTGGTGTACATTAATACATGATATTATCAAATAATTGAATCAACGGTTCAACAATTGAAATGAGCATTATTCCCAGATCTCAGACTGTATCTTTAAACTGCTGTCCTGTAGCTACTGTAGATCTACCCATCAATTCAAGATGGAACTTTGATTGTTATAATATATTGCAAAATTCCCGTGAGCTCTGTAGACTGGTCTTCCCTGGCTGTCTGACCCTGAAG
The DNA here is from genome assembly GCF_016432855.1 of Salvelinus namaycush. Taxonomy (NCBI): domain Eukaryota; kingdom Metazoa; phylum Chordata; class Actinopteri; order Salmoniformes; family Salmonidae; genus Salvelinus; species Salvelinus namaycush. The sequence continues at coordinate 6,753,259 of NC_052314.1, read as the reverse complement.
GCACCCCTGTCACCATCTGATCCTGCTAAGACATCATAGTGTCGGGTACTGATTGTGCACCATGACAGTGAAGTCTGTAGAGCTGTTTATACCGTGTCAGTGTGAATATAGGTTATTATCTCGGGAAACTGATAGATCAATAACGTTACAATGCTACACTGACTCTAATAAAACATTGCTCTTTCAAAAAAGCAGTCTTTTTTTAACCTTTATTTAACTAGACAAGTCAGTTAAGAACAAATTCTTATTTACAATGACGGCCTACTGGGGAACAGTGGGTTAACTGCCTTGTTCAGGGGCAGAACTACAGATTTATACCTTGTTAGCTCGGGGATTCAATCTTGCAACCTTGCGGTTACAAGTCCAACGCTCTAACCACTAGGCTACCTGCCACCCAGTCTTCAATCGTTTGGCCGCTGGATTCATCGTTTCATTAAGGTCCAGTGTGATTGAGGCAAAAAGATTAGTTAACGTTAGACAACTTTTTGACAAGCTCTAATGGTACCCTTAAAGAAAATCATTGGAGTTTTCAAACTGCAGTAAAAGTGCAGTGACTGCAATTGACTGTGGTATTTTGGACGCAGTAATTGCAGTATAACTGCAGTCTACTGCAGTTATACTGCACTCTGACTGCAATCTTCTTTTTTCGTAGATAAAACTGCTAACTGAGAAGCTGACCTTCCTTTGCCAACCTAGGATCACAAGGCTGGGTAGGTATGATGACACCACTGTGGGCCGTGCCAAGATTGCCAGACCTCCCTCCACTCCCTGCCTTCAGGGAGAAGAGAAGGCTGAACCGAACCAAGGACATGTTACATCAAGAGTATTAAACAGCTCCCATTCGCCACAGTCATCTGTAATCTATTCCATCTGTGAGCCACACTATATACGCATCTACACTGAGTGTACAAAACATTAGGAATACTTTCCTAATTTGGAGTCGCACCTCCCGGAGGATCACGGCCCCTGGGCACGTGCCCCGTGTACCCGGTCGGTTTTCAGCCACGATTACTACAGGTTTAGTTAACTGGCTAGCCCCGTGGTTCCCAGCCACCTTGATGGGATAAAAAAAAGGGAAAAAATAAAAATAAATAAATAAATAAATCTGTGGCAAAACTAAACTTTTTCTAATATTTTATTTAGTGGTGATGACCTCCATCTCAGCTGATCCATACAGTCGGCCCTGGCTGGTAGCATCTCAGCTGATCCATACAGCCGGCCCTGGTTGGTAGCATCTCAGCTGATCCATACAGCCGGCCCTGGCTGGTAGCATCTCAGCTGATCCATACAGCCGGCCCTGGTTGGTAGCATCTCAGCTGATCCATACAGCCGGCCCTGGTTGGTAGCATCTCAGCTGATCCATACAGCCGGCCCTGGCTGGTAGCATCTCAGCTGATCCATACAGCCGGCCCTGGTTGGTAGCATCTCAGCTGATCCATACAGCCGGCCCTGGTTGGTAGCATCTCAGCTGATCCATACAGCCGACCCTGGTTGGTAGCATCTCAGCTGATCCATACAGCCGGCCCTGGTTGGTAGCATCTCAGCTGATCCATACAGCCGGCCCTGGTTGGTAGCATCTCAGCTGATCCATACAGCCGGCCCTGGTTGGTAGCATCTCAGCTGATCCATACAGCCGGCCCTGGTTGGTAGCATCTCAGCTGATCCATACAGCCGGCCCTGGTTGGTAGCATCTCAGCTGATCCATACAGCCGGCCCTGGTTGGTAGCATCTCAGCTGATCCATACAGCCGGCCCTGGTTGGTAGCATCAGGAAGTGACCTCGATTCCTAGGCCTTCTCACGACGGTTCTGAAAAATAACCGAGCGACAACGAGACGTAGAAGTTGGGGTAATGCGAGACAATCTAGGGTGGGAACCTAGCTGGGGTTGTTAATGCTATTTCTTCCACTCAACCTTTAGTATTTTTATATGGTTTAATAGACAGGTATATACTGAATATAGAAGGAGATATAGTGAGATTTTAAAAAAACCAAATACTACGATTTGACGTGCGATATAGATCAAAACACTTGGATGAACAGTTGGAATCCTAGAAATGAATAGTATAATAACTCTACCTACATGTACATTTACATACATGTACATACCTCAATTACCTCGACTAACCAGTGCCCCCACACATTGACTCTGTACCGTAACACCCTGTATATAGACTCCACATTGACTCTGTACCGTAACACCCTGTATATAGCCTCCACATTGACTCTGTACCGTAACACCCTGTATATAGCCTCCACATTGACTCTGTACCGTAACACCCCGTATATAGACTCCACATTGACTCTGTACCGGTACCCCTGTATATAGACTCCACATTGACTCTGTACCGGTACCCGCTGTATATAGCCTCCACATTGACTCTGTACCAGTACCCCCTGTATATAGCCTCCACATTGACTCTGTTCCGGTACCCCCTGTATATAGCCTCCACATTGACTCTGTAGCGGTACCCCCTGTATATAGCCTCCACATTGACTCTGTACCAGTACCCCCTGTATATAGCCTCCACATTGACTCTGTACCGTAACACCCTGTATATAGCCTCCACTTTGACTCTGTACCGTAACACCCTGTATATAGCCTCCACATTGACTTTGTACCAGTACCCCCTGTATATAGCCTCCACTTTGACTCTGTACCGTAACACCCTGTATATAGCCTCCACTTTGACTCTGTACCGTAACACCCTGTATATAGCCTCCACATTGACTCTGTACCGTACCACCCTGTATATAGCCTCCACATTGACTCTGTACCGTAACACCCTGTATATAGCCTCCACATTGACTCTGTAGCAGTACCCCCTGTATATAGCCTCCACATTGACTCTGTACCAGTACCCCCTGTATATAGCCTCCACATTGACTCTGTACCGTAACACCCTGTATATAGCCTCCACTTTGACTCTGTACCGTAACACCCTGTATATAGCCTCCACATTGACTTTGTACCAGTACCCCCTGTATATAGCCTCCACTTTGACTCTGTACCGTAACACCCTGTATATAGCCTCCACTTTGACTCTGTACCGTAACACCCTGTATATAGCCTCCACATTGACTCTGTACCGTAACACCCTGTATATAGCCTCCACATTGACTCTGTACCGTAACACCCTGTATATAGCCTCCACATTGACTCTGTACCGTAACACCCTGTATATAGCCTCCACATTGACTCTGTACCGTAACACCCTGTATATAGCCTCCACATTGACTCTGTACCGTAACACCCTGTATATAGCCTCCACATTGACTCTGTACCAGTACCCCCTGTATATAGCCTCCACTTTGACTCTGTACCGTAACACCCTGTATATAGCCTCCACATTGACTTTGTACCAGTACCCCCTGTATATAGCCTCCACTTTGACTCTGTACCGTAACACCCTGTATATAGCCTCCACTTTGACTCTGTACCGTAACACCCTGTATATAGCCTCCACATTGACTCTGTACCGTAACACCCTGTATATAGCCTCCACATTGACTCTGTACCGTAACACCCTGTATATAGCCTCCACATTGACTCTGTACCGTACCACCCTGTATATAGCCTCCACATTGACTCTGTACCGTAACACCCTGTATATAGCCTCCACATTGACTCTGTACCGGTACCCCCTGTATATAGCCTCCACATTGACTCTGTACCAGTACCCCCTGTATATAGCCTCCACATTGACTCTGTACCGTAACACCCTGTATATAGCCTCCACTTTGACTCTGTACCGTAACACCCTGTATATAGCCTCCACATTGACTTTGTACCAGTACCCCCTGTATATAGCCTCCACTTTGACTCTGTACCGTAACACCCTGTATATAGCCTCCACTTTGACTCTGTACCGTAACACCCTGTATATAGCCTCCACATTGACTCTGTACCGTAACACCCTGTATATAGCCTCCACATTGACTCTGTACCGTAACACCCTGTATATAGCCTCCACATTGACTCTGTACCGTAACACCCTGTATATAGCCTCCACATTGACTCTGTACCGTAACACCCTGTATATAGCCTCCACATTGACTCTGTACCGTAACACCCTGTATATAGCCTCCACATTGACTCTGTACCAGTACCCCCTGTATATAGCCTCCACTTTGACTCTGTACCGTAACACCCTGTATATAGCCTCCACATTGACTTTGTACCAGTACCCCCTGTATATAGCCTCCACTTTGACTCTGTACCGTAACACCCTGTATATAGCCTCCACTTTGACTCTGTACCGTAACACCCTGTATATAGCCTCCACATTGACTCTGTACCGTAACACCCTGTATATAGCCTCCACATTGACTCTGTACCGTAACACCCTGTATATAGCCTCCACTTTGACTCTGTACCGTAACACCCTGTATATAGCCTCCACATTGACTCTGTACCGTAACACCCTGTATATAGCCACACAACTGTTATTTTACAGCTGCTCTTTACTTATTTGTTATTCTTATTTTTTTTTAGGTCTTTTCTTAAAACTGTATTGTTGGTTAAGGTAGTAGGTGCCAGGCGCACCGGTTTGTGTCAAGAACTGCAACGCTGCTGGGTTTTTCCACACTCAACAGTTTCCCGTGTGATTCAAGAATGGTCCACCACCCAAAGGACATCAGGCCAACAATATACAACTGTGGGAAGCATTGGAGTCAACATGGGCCAGCATCCCTGTGGAACACTTTCAACACCTTGTAGAGTCCATGACCTGACGAATTGAAGCTGTTCTGAGGACAACAGGGGAGGAGGTGCAACTCAATATTAGGAAGGTGACCTAATGTTTAGTATACTCAGAGTATATTAAAGAAGCAACGTGGAAACCAGCATCGTTCTTGTTTGGAACAATCTATTGACTACATCTGACCTAACAGAACAGACAGTTAAATGTATAGTAACTAACAGAGGAGGAGGAACTGTACTGTTTGAGTGACAGGGGGCGGGGCTTGGTGTGTTGGAAGAGGAGGGAGAGAGAAGACAAACATATTAAACTATAGAAACAGACTTTACACGCAGCTGAGTGGCGATATGGATATCTCTTACGATATGGATATCTCTTACGATATGAATATCTCTTATGATATGAATATCTCTTACGATATGGATATCTCTTACGATATGAATATCTCTTATGATATGAATATCTCTTACGATATGGATATCTCTTACGATATGGATATCTCTTACGATATGGATATCTCTTAGAATATCTCTTACGATATGGATATCTCTTACTATATGGATATCTCTTACGATATGGATATCTCTTGGAATATCTCTTACGATATGAATATCTCTTACGATATGGATATCTCTTGGAATATCTCTTACGATATGGATATCTCTTACGATATGGATATCTCTTACGATATGGATATCTCTTGGAATATCTCTTACGATATGGATATCTCTTACGATATGGATATCTCTTCGTTATGGATATCTCTTATGATATGGATATTGCACATATCAATATTGCGATTTCGACATGAATTTGATTAATTGTGCACTCTCATCACACACACACGCACACAACCAATAATACCAACAGACACCCAGACACAGAGAAAGGTAGAAAGAACGGTTCATTACCTAGAGTGGTTTGATCAGAGAACAGGTTCATTATCTAGAGGGGTTTGATCAGAGAACAGGTTCATTATCTAGAGGGGATTGATCAGAGAACAGGTTCATTATCTAGAGTGGTTTGATCAGTGTCACGCCCTGACCTTAGAGAGCCTTTTTTATGTTTCTTTTTGGTTTGGTCAGGGTGTGGTTTGGGTGGGCATTCTATGTCTTTTACTTCTATATTTTGTGTTTCTATGTTTTGGCCGGGTATGGTTCTCAATCAGGGACAGCTGTCTATCGTTGTCTCTGATTGGGAACCATACTTAGGTATCCCGTTTTCCCTCCTTTCGTTGTGGGTAGTTAACTTTGTTAGAGGCTTCATAGCCCTGTTAAGCTTCACGGCTCAGCGGCTCAGCGCATCTGGCCGCCAGTACGTCTCTACGGCCCAGGATATTCTGCCTCGAGACAACCTTCCCCACACAGACCTCGAGACAGCCTTCCATCCCAGACCTCGAGACAGCCTTCCCACCCAGACCTCGAGACAGCCTTCCCACCCAGACCTCGAGACAGCCTTCCCACCCAGACCTCGAGACAGCCTTCCCACCCAGACCTCGAGACAGCCTTCCATCCCAGACCTCGAGACAGCCTTCCCACCCAGACCTCGAGACAGCCTTCCATCCCAGACCTCGAGACAGCCTTCCCACCCAGACCTCGAGACAGCCTTCCCACCCAGACCTCGAGACAGCCTTCCCACCCAGACCTCGAGACAGCCTTCCCACCCAGACCTCGAGACAGCCTTCCCACCCAGACCTCGAGAAGCCTTCCCACCCAGACCTCGAGAAGCCTTCCCACCCAGACCGAGACAGCCTTCCCACCCAGACCTCGAGACAACCTTCCCACCCAGACCTCGAGACAACCTTCCCACCCACACCTCGAGACAGCCTTCCCACCCAGACCTCGAGACAGCCTTCCCACCCAGACCTCGAGACAGCCTTCCATCCCAGACCTCGAGATAGCCTTCCATCCCAGACCTCGAGACAGCCTTCGATCCCAGACCTCGAGACAGCCTTCCATCCCAGACCTCGAGACAGCCTTCCCACCTAGACCTCGAGATAGCCTTCCATCCCAGACCTCGAGACAGCCTTCCCACCCAGACCTCGAGACAGCCTTCCATCCCAGACCTCGAGACAGCCTTCCCACCCAGACCTCGAGACAGCCTTCCATCCCAGACCTCGAGACAGCCTTCCCACCCAGACCTCGAGACAGCCTTCCATCCCAGACCTCGAGACAGCCTTCCCACCCAGACCTCGAGACAGCCTTCCATCCCAGACCTCGAGACAGCCTTCCCACCCAGACCTCGAGACAGCCTTCCCACCCAGACCTCGAGACAGCATTCCCACCCAGACCTCGAGACAGCCTTCCCACCCAGACCTCGAGACAGCATTCCCACCCAGACCTCGAGACAGCCTTCCCACCCAGACCTCGAGACAGCATTCCCACCCAGACCTCGAGACAGCCTTCCCACCTAGACCTCGAGACAGCCTTCCCACCCAGACCTCGAGACAGCCTTCCCACCCAGACCTCGAGACAGCCTTCCCACCGAGTCATCAATGTTGAATCACAAGGTGTGATTGTATTCTACTCGATGCCAACGTAAATAAATAGGAAGGGAAAAGGAAACAGACCACAGAGACATTTAACTGTCTTTGATGGGCAAGCTGCCAGTGTTTGGCAGTCCTTTGTTGTATTCTAAGCTACTGACTCCTTCTGTATACACAGGGGCCTGCGGGGTGGAGCAGAATTCAGGTGGGGACTTGTAGGCTCCTTAAGAGGAGCGGACAGGATTATTGAATACAGACAGAAAGAGGTGGAGATATCACTGTACATTATAATGCTATTTGCTCATTTGCCTCCCTGTCTTTTTGCCTCCCTGTCTTTTTGCCTCCCTGTCTTTTTGCCTCCCTGTCTTTTTGCCTCCCTGTCTTTAGCAAGCAACGACAGCAATGGGCAATGGCACATCGAATCAAATCTAATTTTATTGGTCACATACATATATTTAGCAGATGTTATTGCGGGTGCTTGTAAATTACATCTTAATTATGTTATTTTATAGTTGCTAAAAAGACTTTAACAAAGCGTCCATATACAACCAGTACACAACCTGATCATGACGTCATTGTAACCAGTTTTGCTGACTGGCAGTGTACTGGGATCAGTCTTGACACATTCACCATAACATTCACCATAAGTTACAGTGTAAGTTACAGTGTCTGCACTGAAAATGTAGCAATATGGGAGATGACTCATGAAGAATGCTTGTTCAGCTTCTAATCAGAGATGGCTTGTTAACAGCCCCTCGTGACAGCATGGGGACACACTATCCATCTGTTTACCACTCTGGAGTCGGCGGGGAGGGAGACGACTTTCACACTACAGTCGGAGGCATCTTCGATTTTTGCACCCGCAAGCATGCTAAAATAACAATACCACTCATTTCTGGTATCCATGAGTTCATCTGACTCTGGGGAAAAAAAGGGCTTAATTGCCAAATGATCCAACTATCCCTTTAAAATGAGCATTGAGGAGGTATTGGGGGGATTTAGCTGATCAAATCAAATCAAGTTTATTTTATATAGCCCTTCGTACATCAGCTAATATCTCGAAGTGCTGTACAGAAACCCAGCCTAAAACCCCAAACAGCAAGCAATGCAGGTGTAGAAGCACGGTGGCTAGGAAAAACTCCCTAGAAAGGCCAAAACCTAGGAAGAAACCTAGAGAGGAAAAGTCTAGGATCTAGCTGATCCTACATCTGTGTCAAAGAAGAGGAGATGCCTCACCTGAACTGTGGTTGGCAGTGCCCATCGTCCTCCTTGGCGGCCTCGGTCAGCAACTCCAGCGAGCTCAGGACACTGATGTCATCACTCTGCTCCTGTTGGTCCATCATCATCGTCATCATCATCAGCCTGAGGCGACAGAACAGAACACGACACCCCATCACAGACTGAGAAAACTAAATGATAAACACTTCACTCACACAAGTACACAACTTTTTCTACTTGTTGTTGCCTACTCAAACACACACTGTATATAGATTTTCTTCAACTGTATTATTGACTGTATGTTTTGTTTATTCCATGTGTAACTCTGTGTTGTTTTATGTGTCGAACTGCTTTGCTTTATCTTGGCCAGGTCGCAGTTGTAAATGAGAACTTGTTCTCAACTGGCCTACCTGGTTAGATAAAGGTGAAATCAAGGTGAAATAAAGGTGAAATAAAGGTGAAATAAAATAATAAAACGTACTGAGCTGCCAGCTGATATGTTCTGTTCACATTGGCCTTTTCAGAAACAATGATGGATTCACAACCAGGCAGCTTGGTTTCACTCAGCTCAGGGGTGTGAAAAGCCTTATATACCCCCTGTCCCAGAGGAAGGTTGGTAAAAAGGGGAGAGAAGCATGTCTGAGGAAGATGTGCTGACAATCCTTCTCCTTAGCAGGTGTGGCTAATGCAATTATTTCCTGACACAACTTCCCTCTTGCGCCTAGACCTTTCTTTTCATAAACATTTTCAAAAGGCTTTTTCCTTTCTGTAGTTTTAGCAGATGTAAAGTTAATGGGAAATGCCACGCTGTGGACCACCTAGCGTTACAAACAGAGGATGGGTGGAGGGAACAGAGAGAACAGAGGGAAGAGAACAGGGGGAAGAGCGGAGGAAACAGAGGAAGAGAACAGGGGGAAGAGGGGAGGAAACAGAGGAAGAGAACAGGGGGAAGAGGGGAGGGAACAGAGGAAGAGAACAGGGGGAAGAGGGGAGGGAACAGAGGAAGAGAACAGGGGGAAGAGGGGAGGAAACAGAGGAAGAGAACAGGGGGAAGAGGGGAGGGAACAGAGGAAGAGAACAGGGGGAAGAGGGGAGGGAACAGAGGAAGAGAACAGGGGGAAGAGGGGAGGGAACAGAGGAAGAGAACAGGGGGAAGAGGGGAGGAAACAGAGGAAGAGAACAGGGGGAAGAGGGGAGGAAACAGAGGAAGAGAACAGGGGGAAGAGGGGAGGAAACAGAGGAAGAGAACAGGGGGAAGAGGGGAGGGAACAGAGGAAGAGAACAGGGGGAAGAGGGGAGGGAACAGAGGAAGAGAACAGGGGGAAGAGGGGAGGGAACAGAGGAAGAGAACAGGGGGAAGAGGGGAGGAAACAGAGGAAGAGAACAGGGGGAAGAGGGGAGGGAACAGAGGAAGAGGGGAGGAAACAGAGGAAGAGAACAGGGGGAAGAGCAGAGGGAACAGAGGAAGAGGGGAGGAAACAGAGGGAAGAGAACAGGGGAAGAGCAGAGGGAACAGAGGAAGAGGGGAGGAAACAGAGGAAGAGAACAGGGGGAAGAGGGGAGGTAACAGAGGAAGAGAACAGGGAGAAGAGGGGAGGAAACAGAGAAGAGGGGAGGAAACAGAGAAGAGGGGAGGAAACAGAGAAGAGGGGAGGAAACAGAGGGAAGAGAACAGGGGGAAGAGCAGAGGGAACAGAGGAAGAGGGGAGGGAACAGAGGAAGAGAACAGGGGGAAGAGCAGAGGGAACAGAGGAAGAGGGGAGGGAACAGAGGAAGAGAACAGGGGGAAGAGGGGAGGAAACAGAGGAAGAGAACAGGGGGAAGAGGGGAGGGAACAGAGGAAGAGAACAGGGGGAAGAGGGGAGGGAACAGAGGGAAGAGAACAGGGGGAAGAGCGGAGGGAACAGAGGAAGAGAACAGGGGGAAGAGGGGAGGGAACAGAGGAAGAGAACAGGGGGAAGAGGGGAGGGAACAGAGGAAGAGAACAGGGGGAAGAGGGGAGGAAACAGAGAAGAGGGGAGGAAACAGAGGAAGAGAACAGGGGGAAGAGGGGAGGGAACAGAGGAAGAGAACAGGGGGAAGAGGGGAGGGAACAGAGGAAGAGGGGAGGAAACAGGGTTTCTGCTTGTCGTGAGTGGTTTCCTGCTTGTCGTGAGTGGTTTCCTGCTTGTCGTGAGTGGTTTCCTGCTTGTCGTGAGTGGTTTCCTGCTTGTCGTGAGTGGTTTCCTGCTTGTCGTGAGTGGTTTCCTGCTTGTCGTGAGTGGTTTCCTGCTTGTCGTGAGTGGTTTCCTGCTTGTCATGAGTGGTTTCCTGCTTGTCATGAGTGGTTTCCTGCTTGTCATGAGTGGTTTCCTGCTTGTCGTGAGTGGTTTCCTGCTTGTCGTGAGTGGTTTCCTGCTTGTCATGAGTGGTTTCCTGCTTGTCATGAGTGGTTTCCTGCTTGTCATGAGTGGTTTCCTGCTTGTCATGAGTGGTTTCCTGTCAATCCACTAAACTGGTACACAGCCTACAGGAGTGCGCCCTGACCTTAAACAACAACATCCTCTTTCATGACCTACTAATACCATTGTGACCCTGAGACTAGAGAGTTGTTAATGAGGAAAACAGCAGCAGACTGTGTGGCTGTATGAGGTCAGACAGGCATGCTAACAGTTGACTGGTTAGCTTGGAGTAGTGGATCATTTTTGATACACACAGGAAACTGTTGAACGTGAAAACCCCAGCAGCGTTGCAGTTCTTGACACAAACCGTTGCGCCTAGTACCTACTACCATACCCCGTTCAAAGGCACATAAATATTTTGTCTTATCCATTCACCTTCTGAATGTCACACGTAGACAATCCATGTCTCAGTTGTCTCAAGGCTTAAAAATCCTTCGTTAACCTGTCTCCTCCCCTTCATCTACTCTGATTGAAATGGATTCAACAAGTGACATCAATAAGGGGTCATAGCTTTCACCTGGATTCACCTGGTTAGTCTGTTATGGAAAGAGCCGTTGTTCATAATGTTTTGTCCACTCAGTGTAGAATAGATCTCCTGGAAAGAGTCTCATCAATGCTTCTCTTCTCTAATCACAGTGACGGAAGGTGAAGGTGGTTTATTGGTTGATTTGGCATGAGTTCCAAGTGTGGAGGTCTAAGCATGGCTGTATCGATGGAGGCTTCCACAGGCATTCTGATGGTGATGATGGAGGCTTCCACAGGCATTCTGATGGTGATGATGGAGGCTTCCACAGGCATTCTGATGGTGATGATGGTGGCTTCCACAGGCATTCTGATGGTGATGATGGAGGCTTCCACAGGCATTCTGATGGTGATGATGGAGGCTTCCACAGGCATTCTGATGGTGATGATGGAGGCTTCCACAGGCATTCTGATGGTGATGATGGAGGCTTCCACAGGCATTCTGATGGTGATGATGGAGGCTTCCACAGGCATTCTGATGGTGATGATGGAGGCTTCCACAGGCATTCTGATGGTGATGCAGGTTGACGTGTGACTGGGGAGGTGTGATCACTATGATACAGGCACCAGCTAGTATATCATCTAGAACAGGGTTTCCCAACCTTTTCCCCAGGGCCCCTTTTTATTTATTTGGTATAATATTTTATTGAGTCTATATTAAATACACCACAAGCTTGGTTGGTACAACTCTCACAGGCTCACAATACAAAACTCATAAAAACTCAAAATCATTTAACATGTCTGTGCCTGCTCCGTCTGTTTCCCTTCAGATTTAATCAGGATACACAATTTAGCACAACGCAGGGCTCCCGAGTGACTCAGCGGTCTAAGGCACTGCATCTCAATGCAAGAGGTGTCACTACAGTCCCAGGTTCAAATCCATGCTGTATCACATCGGGCCGTGATTGGGAGTCCCATAGGCACAATTGGTCCAGGTTTGGCCGGGGTAGGCCATCATTGTAAATACGAATTCGTTTTTAACTGACTTGCCTGGTTAAAAGGTTAAATAAAAATAAATAAATCCCCATTGAGTAATATATGCTATGATTGGTGACACTCCTATAAAATAGCTTTGTAAAACAGTTCTTCAGCTGTCCCCATTTTATGGTTTCAGGTAGAACTATTTTGGGTTCCATGTAGAACCCTCGGTGGAAAGGGAAACCAAAAGGGTTCTACCTGGAACCAAGAAGGGTTCTGGGGACAGCCGAATAACTGTTTTAGGTTCTAAGAGTGTAGAGGCGATGAGAGAGCAGGGTTGTGTAAGAATTTGATTCTCCCTTTGTCAGTTACACAACCCTGCTCGCTCTTTCATCTTTCCTTCCTAAAACTTTTGCCTAATTTGCCAGTCATGTAGGAAGGGCTGAATCTGAGGTCAGTGTAGGTGAACTCCCCAGACCAGCTATTTCCAGGTTTCATCTGCCAAACATCCTCTTTTCTTTCCACTTTTATTCAAAGCACACTGAGATGGCCTGGTCCCAGATCTGTGTGTGCTGTCTGGCGTCCGAGCTCCCCCAGGACCAGAGTGACGTACACTGAGATGGCCTGGTCCCAGATCTGTGTGTGCTGTCTGGCGTCCGAGCTCCCCCAGGACCAGAGTGACGTACACTGAGATGGCCTGGTCCCAGATCTGTGTGTGCTGTCTGGCGTCCTAGCTCCCCCAGGACCAGAGTGACGTACACTGAGATGGCCTGGTCCCAGATCTGTGTGTGCTGTCTGGCGTCCTAGCTCCCCCAGGACCAGAGTGACGTACACTGAGATGGCCTGGTGCCAGATCTGTGTGTGCTGTCTGGCGTCCTAGCTCCCCAGGGACCAGAGTGACGTACACTGAGATGGCCTGGTCCCAGATCTGTGTGTGCTGTCTGGCATCCTAGCTCCCCCAGGACCAGAGTGACGTACACTGAGATGGCCTGGTCCCAGATCTGTGTTTGCTGTCTGGCGTCCTAGCTCCCCCAGGACCAGAGTGACGTGCACTGAGATGGCCTGGTCCCAGATCTGTGTTTGCTGTCTTGCCAACACCCATGGTCATCATCACGTAGTGATCAACAGACTGAGACCAGCCTAGCATTGAGATGATGGTTAAAAATAATCTATATACGATATTAAAACACTCTCATTGATAATGTTGAAACAACGTTGATTGAAGCAGGTTTTTTTGCCCAGTGGACTGGCCCGTTAAGTCTCAAGTCAGACGCTGTAGTAAAACACATGGGTATCATTCTGTGAGACAAACATGTATTCACACCTTCCAGTACTGATATGATCTCGCTCACTCCTGTCTCTCTTCAGTTGCTGCTAGTGCACTTGGCTGGATAAACACTTCCATGGACACTGATGCAAATGGTAAGAAAATAATCTCCCCCTCTTGCCCGGGAATCAACACCCATCCACATGCATGGAAATGAAACTGATTAAATCTTTGGGTGCAACCGAATTTCCTACAGGTTTACTGTTTATTCATAAATGGTACGCTGTCATTACTAAAAACACACAATATAAAGGCTGCTCTTCAGGAGTTCTAATGACTGAGTCCAAAAGACATTGAAGGAGCGGCGGTTTCACAACTAACGATCAACAGTTCTATTGTGTAGTGCTGCTACTGGCTCCAAATCAGATCCAAAATGTTTCAGAACCTCCTCAATGGGTCTCTTGTTCAAGTGTCCTTGAGTGATCTCACCGCTTCAGTGCTGCCTGTCCCCCAAATGAGTCCATTTCAAACACAGCAAACAATCACATTGATGTAGCCCAGCTGTTAGAACACAAGCTGACACAGGGCAGCAGGTAGCCTAGCCGTTAGAACACAAGCTGACACAGGGCAGCAGGTAGCCTAGCTGTTAGAACACAAGCTGACACAGGGCAGCACGTAGCCTAGCTGTTAGAACACAAGCTGACACAGGGCAGCAGGTAGCCTAGCTGTTAGAACACAAGCTGACACAGGGCAGCAGGTAGCCTAGCCGTTAGAACACAAGCTGACACAGGGCAGCAGGTAGCCTAGCCGTTAGAACACAAGCTGACACAGGGCAGCAGGTAGCCTAGCCGTTAGAACACAAGCTGACACAGGGCAGCAGGTAGCCTAGCCGTTAGAACACAAGCTGACACAGGGCAGCACGTAGCCTAGCCGTTAGAACACAAGCTGACACAGGGCAGCAGGTAGCCTAGCCGTTAGAACACAAGCTGACACAGGGCAGCAGGTAGCCTAGCTGTTAGAACACAAGCTGACACAGGGCAGCAGGTAGCCTAGCTGTTAGAACACAAGCTGACACAGGGCAGCACGTAGCCTAGCTGTTAGAACACAAGCTGACACAGGGCAGCAGGTAGCCTAGCTGTTAGAACACAAGCTGACACAGGGCAGCAGGTAGCCTAGCCGTTAGAACACAAGCTGACACAGGGCAGCAGGTAGCCTAGCCGTTAGAACACAAGCTGACACAGGGCAGCAGGTAGCCTAGCCGTTAGAACACAAGCTGACACAGGGCAGCACGTAGCCTAGCCGTTAGAACACAAGCTGACACAGGGCAGCAGGTAGCCTAGCCGTTAGAACACAAGCTGACACAGGGCAGCAGGTAGCCTAGCTGTTAGAACACAAGCTGACACAGGGCAGCAGGTAGCCTAGCTGTTAGAACACAAGCTGACACAGGGCAGCAGGTAGCCTAGCTGTTAGAACACAAGCTGACACAGGGCAGCAGGTAGCCTAGCCGTTAGAACACAAGCTGACACAGGGCAGCAGGTAGCCTAGCTGTTAGAACACAAGCTGACACAGGGCAGCACGTAGCCTAGCTGTTAGAACACAAGCTGACACAGGGCAGCAGGTAGCCTAGCTGTTAGAACACAAGCTGACACAGGGCAGCAGGTAGCCTAGCCGTTAGAACACAAGCTGACACAGGGCAGCAGGTAGCCTAGCCGTTAGAACACAAGCTGACACAGGGCAGCAGGTAGCCTAGCCGTTAGAACACAAGCTGACACAGGGCAGCAGGTAGCCTAGCCGTTAGAACACAAGCTGACACAGGGCAGCACGTAGCCTAGCCGTTAGAACACAAGCTGACACAGGGCAGCAGGTAGCCTAGCCGTTAGAACACAAGCTGACACAGGGCAGCAGGTAGCCTAGCTGTTAGAACACAAGCTGACACAGGGCAGCAGGTAGCCTAGCTGTTAGAACACAAGCTGACACAGGGCAGCAGGTAGCCTAGCTGTTAGAACACAAGCTGACACAGGGCAGCAGGTAGCCTAGCTGTTAGAACACAAGCTGACACAGGGCAGCAGGTAGCCTAGCTGTTAGAACACAAGCTGACACAGGGCAGCAGGTAGCCTAGCCGTTAGAACACAAGCTGACACAGGGCAGCAGGTAGCCTAGCTGTTAGAACACAAGCTGACACAGGGCAGCAGGTAGCCTAGCCGTTAGAACACAAGCTGACACAGGGCAGCAGGTAGCCTAGCTGTTAGAACACAAGCTGACACAGGGCAGCACGTAGCCTAGCCGTTAGAACACAAGCTGACACAGGGCAGCAGGTAGCCTAGCTGTTATAGCACAAGCTGACACAGGGCAGCAGGTAGCCTAGCTGTTAGAGCACAAGCTGACACAGGGCAGCACGTAGCCTAGCTGTTAGAGCACAAGCTGACACAGGGCAGCACGTAGCCTAGCTGTTAGAACACAAGCTGTCACAGGGCAGCACGTAGCCTAGCTGTTAGAGCACAAGCTGACACAGGGCAGCACGTAGCCTAGCTGTTAGAACACAAGCTGACACAGGGCAGCACGTAGCCTAGCTGTTAGAACACAAGCTGACACAGGGCAGCAGGTAGCCTAGCTGTTAGAGCACAAGCTGACACAGGGCAGCAGGTAGCCTAGCTGTTAGAGCACAAGCTGACACAGGGCAGCAGGTAGCCTAGCTGTTAGAGCACAAGCTGACACAGGGCAGCAGGTAGCCTAGCTGTTAGAGCACAAGCTGACACAGGGCAGCAGGTAGCCTAGCTGTTAGAGCACAAGCTGACACAGGGCAGCACGTAGCCTAGCTGTTAGAACACAAGCTGACACAGGGCAGCAGGTAGCCTAGCTGTTAGAACACAAGCTGACACAGGGCAGCAGGTAGCCTAGCTGTTAGAACACAAGCTGACACAGGGCAGCACGTAGCCTAGCTGTTAGAACACAAGCTGACACAGGGCAGCACGTAGCCTAGCTGTTAGAACACAAGCTGACACAGGGCAGCACGTAGCCTAGCCGTTAGAGCGTTGCACCAGTAGCTAAAAGGTTGCTGGTTGGAATACCCAAGGTGACAAATCTGTCGATCTGTCCTTGAGCAAGGCACATAACCCACATTTGCTCCAGGGGTGGTGTACTATTATGGCTGACCCTGTAAAACAACAAATGTCACTGCACTTATCATGTGTATAAAACAATTTTTCCCCCACAAGCATTTCACTACACCGACCAATAACATTTGATTTGATTCGAGATGTAAATTGACTTCCTGCTGTGTCCACAGTTTAATAAATGGATTCTCTTTAAAAGCTTCCAACCTACTTCACTTTAGTATATCAGGCTTGCTAAACATAACCCGAAGCGCTCAATTAGACCCTTGAATGTCCAACACAAGTACACTTCAACTCACTATTCCCCATTACAATGGGGCTCCCGAGTGGCACAGCGGTCTAAGGCACTCAGTGCTAGAGGTGTCACTACAGACCCTTGTTCAAATCCAGGCTGTATCACAACCGGCTGTGATTGGGAATCCAATAGGGTGGTGCACAATTGGCCCAGCGTCATCCGGGGTAGGCCGTCATTGTAAGTAAGAATTTGTTCTTAACTGACTTACCTAGTTAAGAGAAAATAGATATTGTCTATGTCTCTTTCAGACATGAAAGAGGTTGAGCCATATGCAGCCTGATAACCTTTCAATAAGAAGGGAGACAGGCTTTACAATACCGACGGCTGCCATTGCTATAGTGTTTAGCTTCAGGGGACATTTAACTTGACTTTACAGGCTACTACACACATCACCTGGAATGCAGGCTACGGTATTCGTTCCTATTCAGCAGACAAAGAAAATAAAAAAAACATGGCCCTGGGCTTATGACAATGACTGCACAAAGAACAACGTAGCTCCTGAAACAAGGGTATCTGTGATGAGACTACGGCAAAAGTGAAGTCATCCAGGGGGAAAGAATGAGATCATTGGGAACAAAACCTATCTACAGTAAATCAGTGAAATGTGTAGTAAAACCGTAGCTGTACTAGGCCGATCTGCAATTAGGCATGGAAAGGCAACCCCCCCCCGTCATACAAAATATATAATTTTCTATAAAGTAGAAAGACCGTTTACCTGCACTCACAAATCCTATTTACAGTGTTGTAATAATGACATTACAGACGCCATAGTCATGATGACGGATGATTAAAAAAAATAACTTAACTACAACACACACTATTGCTTAAAGGGATGATAACGGTTATTAAAGGGTTAGTTCACCCAAGTCTATGGACAAGGTTTGACAGTAATCCATGCTTTGGTTAAGTTTCCCTGGCACTGTTTCCACATTTAGCATTTGTGGCACAAATCCCATTCAAGTCAGGGGACCGATATTAGCATTTTTTCGCGCATCATGTTCAATTAATCCAAAAGTATCTCAAATTGATTGTGAAGCTCAACAACGTCACTTATAGATATTTTTTAAAATTATGCCCCAAAAATGCTAATATCGGTCCCATAACTTGAATGGGATTTGTGCCACTAATGCTAAACCGTTATGGAATCGGGCTCCCGAGTGGCGCAGCGGTCTAAGGCACTGCATCTCAGCGCTGACTTGCCTGGTTAAATAAAGGTTAAATAAAAAAATGGGATCTATGCCACAAATGCTGCATGCGAATCACATGACCCAAGGTCATTTCCATGTAAAAGGACCCATTCAACCCAACATGTGAATGGGTCCTTTCAAAATGGGTGTCAAATGAAAGCTAAGTGTCTGTATGTTTGAGAAATGAAGGCATATATACATTTTTTGAAAAAAATTCCATCCTAAAAATGTGGAATAAGCAAAGGCTTTGGAAAAGGGATCTTTAAAAAACATAAAAAACACAAAAAGTCTTAAAAGATATTAGAAATACGTCAAAACACAATAATGCTGAACTAAAGACCCAACTAATATCAACACTTACACTAGGTAGACAAGACAATTGGAACACCTGCTCTTTCCATGACATAGACTGACCAGGTGAAAGCTATGATCCCTTATTGATGTCACTTGTTAAATCCACTGCAATCAGTGTAGATGAAGGGGAGGAGACAGGTTAAAGAAAGATTGTTAAGCCTTGAGACAATTGAGACATGGATTGTGTATTCAGAGGGTGATTGGGCAAGGAAAAATATTTAAGTGCCTTTGAATGGGGTATGGTAGTAGGTAACAGGCACACCGGTTTGTGTCAAAAACCGTCAATAATGCTGGGTTTTTCAAGCTCAACTGTTTCCCGTGTGTATCGATCAAGACACGGTCGCCAGCTGTACTGTGTCTCCTCTGACACATTGGTGCGGCTGGCTTGCGGGTTAAGTGGGCATTGTGTCAAGAAGCAGCGTGGCTTGGTTGGGTTGCGTTTCGGAGGACGCGCTGCTTTCGACCTTCGCCTCTCTCGAGTACGTACGGGAGTTGCAGCGATGAGACAAGACTGTAACTACCAATTGGTTACCATGAAATTGGGGAGAAAACGGGATAAAAATAAAATAGACTTTTAACCTAAATACAATGACGTGGTGACATTTTTGTATTTATTTCATGTTGAATTCACTTTAGTTGACAACTCAACCAGATGTAAATCAAAACTAGACGTTGAACTGACATCTAGCATAGACGCATAGAAATAGCATAGAAATAGCATAGACACATAGAAATAGCATAGAAATAGCATAGACGCATAGAAATAGCATAGACGCATAGAAATAGCATAGACGCATAGAAATAGCCTAGAAATAGCCTAGAAATAGCCTAGAAATAGCCTAGAAATAGCATAGACGCATAGAAATAGCATAGACGCATAGAAATAGCATAGAAATAGCATAGACGCATAGAAATAGCATAGACGCATAGAAATAGCATAGAAATAGCATAGACGCATAGAAATAGCATAGAAATAGCATAGATGCATAGAAATAGCATAGACGCATAGAAATAGCATAGACGCACAGAAATAGCATAGACGCATAGAAATAGCATAGAAATAGCATAGACGCATAGAAATAGCATAGAAATAGCATAGAAATAGCATAGACACATAGAAATAGCATAGAAATAGCATAGACGCATAGAAATAGCATAGAAATAGCATAGAAATAGCATAGACACATAGAAATAGCATAGAAATTGCATAGACACATAGAAATAGCATAGAAATAGCATAGAAATAGTATAGAAATAGCACAGAAATAGCATAGACACATAGAAATAGCATAGAAATAGCATAGAAATAGCATAGACACATAGAAATAGCATAGAAATAGCATAGAAATAGCATAGACACATAGAAATAGCATAGACGCATAGAAATAGCATAGACGCAGACGCATATAAATAGCATAGAAATAGCATAGAAATAGCATAGACACATAGAAATAGCATAGAAATAGCATAGACGCATAGAAATAGCATAGACGCATAGAAATAGCATAGAAATAGCATAGAAATAGCACAGAAATAGCATAGACACATAGAAATATCATAGAAATAGCATAGAAATAGCATAGACACATAGAAATAGCATAGAAATAGCATAGACACATAGAAATAGCATAGACGCATAGAAATAGCATAGACGCAGACGCATAGAAATAGCATAGAAATAGCATAGACACATAGAAATAGCATAGAAATAGCATAGACACATAGAAATAGCATAGAAATAGCATAGACACATAGAAATAGCATAGAAATAGCATAGACGCATAGAAATAGCATCGAAATAGCATAGAAATAGCATAGACACATAGAAATAGCATAGACACATAGAAATAGCATATAAATAGCATAGAACTAGCTGAATAGAAATAGCAAAATGCATCACTGAGGTGGGTGCTACACATTGATGGTGGATGAGGTGAGTTTCCTCCTACTATGTAAAGCGCTTTGAGAACCTCAGTTGGTAGAAAAGCACTATATTAATTATTATTTATTATTATTATTTGTATACGATCACATACACTACATGGTCAAAAGTATGTGGACACCTGCTCGTTGAACATCTCATTCCAAAATCGTGGGCATTAATATGGAGTTGGTCCCGTTACTGTTATAACAGCCTCCACTCTTTTGGGAAGGCTTTCCACTAGATGTGGGACTTGCTTCCATTCAGCCACAAGAGCAATAGTGAGGTCGGGCACTGATGTTGAGTGATTAGGCCTGGCTCGCAGTCGGCGTTCCAATCCATGCCAAAGGTGTTCGATGGGTTTTGAGGTCAAGGCTCTGTGCAGGCCAGTCAAGTTCTTCCACACCGATATCTTGACAAACCATTTCTGTATGGACCTCACTTTGTGCCCGGGGGCATTGTCATGTTGAAACAGGAAAGGGCCTTCCCCAAACTGTTGCCACAAAGTTGGAAGCACAGAATTGTATAAAATATGCTGTAGCGTTAAGATTTCCCTTCACTGGAACTAAAGGGCCTAGCACGAACCATGAAAGACCATTAATCCATTATTCGACAATGTAGAAAATAGTAAAAATAAAGAAAACGCTGGAATGAGTAGGTGTGTCCAAACTTTTGACTGGTACTGTATTTATATATGCCAAGAGTGTTCAAAGCTGTCATCAAGGCAAAGGGTGGCTACTTTGAAGAATCTCAAATATAAAATATATTTTGATTTGTTTAAACACTATTTTGGTTACTACATGATTCCATAATTAGTTTTGACGTCTTCACTATTATTCTACATTGTAGAAAATAGTCAAAATAAAGAAAAACCCTGGAATGAGTAGGTGTGTTGAGACTTTTGACTGGTACTCTATATTTTATATTTGTTTTCATTTTTGCTCAGAAAACTTGGGGGGGGGGCAAATAAAACCACCCATTGGCTAAATTCGTCAGTTGGGGAACCCTGCTGTAAACTTAGTTTGATTGCTTGTTTGTTTACTGTTAATTTAACTAGCCTAAATGTAGATTGTGTCACGCCTTTATCGATCTGATATTGTATTTACTAGGCCTACCTCTTGGTACCACTGTTTTGTTCTGTATTCTTGGTATTCTAAGCCAAACTGCTATTCAGTATTTTTGTTTGCATGCATGCTACTTTCACTATTTATTTTGCATTATTCGGGTAAGGCAGCTGTGTGTACGGCCACATTTACATAGGCTATTTGTAATAGGGCAAACAGCCTATCTAAACGCCATTGCTGTAGGAGGCTGTCCATTGTGCTGATACAACAACAGAGATGGGATACAGATTTCAAAAGCACTCAATGATCTCGGAGTCTTGGCATTTGAACGTTACGTTTATTATGGTATTCCAATTCAAGAACCCCGATTTCAACAGCCCCTTTGGTCACTTTATCCTGGCGCTGGTCCGAGTACGTTACAGTACAGTAGAGTACAGTACAGTATAGTATAGAACAGTACAGTACAGTATAGTAGAGAACAGTACAGTACAGTATAGACCAGTACAGTATAGTAGAGTACAGTATTGTAGAGTACAGTAGAGTAGAGAACAGTACAGTACAGTAGAGTACAGTATAGTATAGAACAGTACAGTAGAGTACAGTATAGTATAGAACAGTACATTAGAGTACAGTATAGTAGAGAACAGTAGAGAAGAGTAGAAAATAGTGGAGTACAGTACAGTACAGTAGAGTACTAGAGTTGAGTACACTATAATGTACTGTATTGTACTGAACTATACTCTACTTGACTCTACTGTACTGAACTCTACTGTACTGAACTCTACTCTACTGTTGTGTGCAGTTCTGTACTGTACTGTACTCTACTGTACTGAACTCTACTGTACTGGACTCTACTGTACTGAACTCTTCTGTACTGTTCTGTACTGTACTCTACTGTACTGAACTCTACTGTACTGTTCTGTGCAGTTCTGTACTGTACTCCTCTCTACTATGCTGTACTTTGATGTCCAAACTTGTGAAACATAGACGCCTATGATTGGTTCAGATTTGGTCCGTTCCGGACCAACCAAATTCGGTCTTGTTTGGGGTCAGAGGTCATTAAAATAATAGTCAGTGTGTAGAATAATACCCAAATATGCAAAAGAGGATATTGTTATATTTATACCTGTTAGAACCTATTTAGAATACATCACCATGAAGAGAATGACATTCATATCCCTAATTATGCATTCCTGTGTAGTACAGATCAGGGACCCATAATGAAATTCAGTTATCAGGTGTAAATCCACTTCACTTACTGTAGTTCAAAAACCAAAAGAGATTTTTTTCAAAGTCAGGGTGTCATGTCATAGCCCCATTCTTTCTGCAGACATCTTGAATCTTAATTTTAGAGCAGATATTTAACAGAGAGGAAGCTATTATAATACTGTATACAGATCAGAGAGGAAGCTATTATAATACTGTATACAGATCAGAGAGGAAGCTATTATAATACTGTATACAGATCAGAGAGGAAGCTATTATAATACTGTATACAGATCAGAGAGGAAGCTATTATAATACTGTATACAGATCAGAGAGGAAGCTATTATAATACTGTATACAGATCAGAGGGGAAGCTATTATAATACTGTATACAGATCAGAGGGGAAGCTATTATAATACTGTATACAGATCAGATCAGAGAGGAAGCTATTATAATACTGTATACAGATCAGAGGGGAAGCTATTATAATACTGTATACAGATCAGATCAGAGAGGAAGCTATTATAATACTGTATACAGATCAGATCAGAGGGGAAGCTATTATAATACTGTATACAGATCAGATCAGAGGGGAAGCTATTATAATACTGTATACAGATCAGATCAGAGAGGAAGCTATTATAATACTGTATACAGATCAGATCAGAGAGGAAGCTATTATAATACTGTATACAGATCAGATCAGAGAGGAAGCTATTATAATACTGTATACAGATCAGTTCAGAGAGGAAGCTATTATAATACTGTATACAGATCAGATCAGAGAGGAAGCTATTATAATACTGTATACAGATCAGATCAGAGAGGAAGCTATTAAAAAGCTGTTTATGCCCGTTTGGATTTGGCTTCTCTCCAATCACATCGAGAGCAGAGACTTACTCATTGACAGAAACTGGTTGTTCATCTACTTGTGTTGTTGTCCTCCGGTGACTAGCTAGCTAGCTAAAATTGTCCATTTCCTAAATTAGCCATGGATGAAGATATGGTTTTGGACGTGTGATTTTACTTAATTCTACATACAGGCCATTGATTTAAAAATAAAAATAAAAAATAAAATAAAATAAAAAATTGGCGCCGGAAAAGAAGGCTGATGTTTTACGTGTCCCCAACCGATTGTATTTTTTGTTTGTTTTCTCACATTGTTTGTAACTTCTTTTTTAACTTCTTTTGTACATAATGTTGCCGCTACCGTCTCTTATGACCGAAAATAACTTCTGGACATCAGAACTGCGATTACTCACCACGGACTGGCAGAATCCTTTTTTTCCTTGAACGAGTCTGACGAGCCCGACGTGAACGATATACTGCTTCACCGGGAACACGCCCAGATCCCCGTGATTTGCGTGAAGAGGAGACAGAGACAAAGGGGCTGGAGGGCGGGCTGCCTTCTGAGAATTCGTAGGCGATTGAATAAACCCCCACTTCCTTCCATTCTGCTAGCAAACGTGCAATCTTTGGAGAATAAAATCGATGACCTACGCAGCAGATTAAACTACAAACGGGACATTCAAAACTGTAACATCTTATGCTTCACGGCGTCGTGGCTGAACGACGACACTATCAACATACAGCTGGCTGGTTATACGCTGCACCGGCAGGAGAGAACAGCAGCGTCTGGTAAGACAAGGGGTGGCTGGTTATATGCTGCACCGGCAGGAGAGAACAGCAGCGTCTGGTAAGACAAGGGGTGGCTGGTTATACGCTGCACCGGCAGGATAGAACAGCAGCGTCTGGTAAGACAAGGGGTGGCTGGTTATACGCTGCACCGGCAGGATAGAACAGCAGCGTCTGGTAAGACAAGGGGTGGCTGGTTATACGCTGCACCGGCAGGACAGAACAGCAGCGTCTGGTAAGACAAGGGGCGGTGGACTATGTCTTTTTTGTAAATAACAGGAAGTCTCGAACTATTGCTTGCCTGAGGTAGTGTATCTCTTGATAAGCTGTAGACAACACTATCTACCTAGAGGGAGTTCATCTGTATTTTTCATAGCTGTTTACATACCACCACAGACTGAGGCTGGCACTAAGACAGCATTGAATGCATGAGAGCACCAGCTGTTCCGGAAGACTGTGTGATCACGCTCTCCGCAGCCGATGTGAGTAAGACCTTTAAACAGGTCAACATTCACAAGGCCGCAGGGCCAGACGGATTACCAGGACGTGTACTGCGAGCAAGCACTGACCAACTGGCAAGTGTCTTCACTGACATTTTCAACTTCTCCCTGTCTGAATCTGTAATACCAACATGTTTTAAGCAGACCACCATAGTCCCTGTGCCCAAGAATACTAAGGTAACCTGCCTAAAAAACTACCGACCCGTAGCACTCACGTCTGTAGCCATGAAGTGCTTTGAAAGGCTGGTCATGGCTCACATCAACATCATTATCCCAGAAACCCTAGGCCCACTCCAATTTGCATACCGCCCCAACAGATCCACAGATGATGCCATCTCTATTGCACTCCACACTGCCCTTTCCCACCTGGACAAAAGGAACACCTATGTGAGAATGCTATTCATTAACTACAGCTCAGCGTTCAACACAATAATGCCCTCAAAGCTCATCAATAAGCTAAGGACTCTGGGACTAAACACCTCCCTCTGCAACTGGATCCTGGACTTCCTGACGGGCCGCCCCCAGGTGGTAAGGGTAGGTAACAACACATCTGCCACGCTGATCCTCAACACAGGGTTCCCTCAGGGGTGCGTGCTCAGTCCCCTCCTGTACTCTGTTTACTCATGACTGCACGGACAGGCACAACTCCAACACCATCATTAAGTTTGCCGATGACATAACAGTGATAGGCCTGACCACTGACAACAACGAGACAGCCTATAGGGAGGTGGTCAGAGACCTGGCCGTGTGGTGCCACGACAACAATCTCTCCCTCAAAGTGATCAAGACAAAGGAGATAATTGTGGAATACAGGAAAAAGAGGACCGAGCACGCCCCCATTCTCATCGACAGTCATGAAGAGGGCACGACAAAACCTATTCCCCCTCAGGAGACTGAAAAGATTTGGCATGGGTCCTCAGATCCTCAAAAGGTTCTACAGCTGCACCATCGAGAGCATCCTGACTGGTTGCATTACTGCCTGGTATGGCAACTGCTCGGCCTCCGACCGCAAGACACTACAGAGGGTAGTGCGAACGGCCCAGTACATCACTGGGGCCAAGCTTCCTGTCATCCAGGACCTCTATACCAGGCAGTGTCAGAGGAAGGCCCTGAAAATTGTCAAAGACTCCAGCCACCTAGTCATAGACTGTTCTCTCTACTACCGCACGGCAAGCGGTACAGGAGCGCCAAGTCTAGGTCCAAGAGGCTTCTAAACAGCTTCTACCCCCCATGCCATAAGACTCCTGAATACCTAATCAAATGGCTACCCAGACTATTTACATTGCCCCCCTCCCCCTCTTTTACACCGTTGCTACTCTCTGTTGTTATCATCTATGCATAATCACTTTAATAACTCTACCTACATGTACATATTACCTCAACTAACCGGTGCCCGCGCTGTCTCTGTACCGGTACCCCCCTGTATATAGTCTCGCTATTGTTATTTTACTGCTGCTCTTGAATTACTTGTTACTTTTATTTCTTATTCTAATCCGTATTTTTTTTAAACTGCATTGTTGGTTAGGGGCTCGTAAATAAGCATTTCACTGTAAGGTCACACCTGTTGTATTCGGCGCTTGTGACTAATACAATTTCATTGGATTATAATGGCAATTCTGATCCAACTGTAAAATACATTGTGCCCCTGGACTGAGAGGATGGAAGTTCAATATGTAGCTAGTTGTAGAAGGCTAATGTTAACTAGCTAACGTTGCCCATGAATGGAAGTTAGGTTAGCGAGCAAGCATTTTAGCCATGTAGCCTAGGACAACAACAAATAAAAGTGTGTACTGTATGACAGAGTGATAGACCGTTTTGTCAACATGAAAGAGAGAAGGATGTCATTGGTTGGTGTTTCTCAACAAGTAGGGTGAGTCAACATCTTTTTCAACTTGCACAAACGCACCCCCCCCCCCCCCCCCCCCCCCCACCCCCACACAGAGAAAACATTACCATGGAAAG
The DNA here is from genome assembly GCF_016432855.1 of Salvelinus namaycush. Classification (NCBI taxonomy): domain Eukaryota; kingdom Metazoa; phylum Chordata; class Actinopteri; order Salmoniformes; family Salmonidae; genus Salvelinus; species Salvelinus namaycush. The sequence goes on along the minus strand of NC_052314.1, from coordinate 6,726,473 downwards.
TCACATATTTAACTTGTTGATTGCACTAAATAGTTTTTGGTATTTTTTTGTCACTGTATTAGACAAAGTGTAGGTGATTTGATGATGTATAGTATAGTGGAGGCAGCTCCTGTTTTCTTTGTGACCTGCAGTAACTCTCTGTGGTTCTAAATCAATAGTTGTTTAGTGGTCTGAAAATGTCAGAAACATTAACTTGCTTGACCAAGCTGTAGGTCCTTTGTTTGTTACATGCTATATGTTTGTGGACTTCACCGGACAGATGTTGCTGTCTGGTTTTGTGATGAAACAAAGGTGTGGTTGAATTTATTCTACCACTGTGTCTTCTTATTGTCTCTGCCTTTAGGCCTGTATATTACAGTCTCAAGGCAAATGAACTAACAGTTTATAGAGCAAACAACGTAATTATTTCTGGCTTTCCCATTGATTTTACCCACGCAAGTTACTGTCTAGAACTGGTGATCTGTCTGATAGTAGTGTGTCTCGTTACTAACCACTGTCTGATAGTAGTGTGTCTCGTTACTAACCACTGTCTGATAGTAGTGTGTCTCGTTACTAACCACTGTCTGATAGTAGTGTGTCTCGTTACTAACCACTGTCTGTAAATGATGATCTGTCTGATAGTAGTGTGTCTCGTTACTAACCACCGTCTGTAACTGATGATCTGTCTGATAGTAGTGTGTCTCGTTACTAACCACTGTCTGATAGTAGTGTGTCTCGTTACTAACCACTGTCTGATAGTAGTGTGTCTCGTTACTAACCACTGTCTGTAACTGGTGATCTGTCTGATAGTAGTGTGTCTCGTTACTAACCACTGTCTGATAGTAGTGTGTCTCGTTACTAACCACTGTCTGATAGTAGTGTGTCTCGTTACTAACCACTGTCGGATAGTAGTGTGTCTCGTTACTAACCACTGTCTGATAGTAGTGTGTCTCGTTACTAACCACTGTCTGATAGTAGTGTGTCTCGTTACTAACCACTGTCTGATAGTAGTGTGTCTCGTTACTAACCACCGTCTGATAGTAGTGTGTCTCGTTACTAACCACTGTCTGTAACTGGTGATCTGTCTGATAGTAGTGTGTCTCGTTACTAACCACTGTCTGTAACTGATGATCTGTCTGATAGTAGTGTGTCTCGTTACTAACCACTGTCTGATAGTAGTGTGTCTCGTTACTAACCACTGTCTGTAACTGATGATCTGTCTGATAGTAGTGTGTCTCGTTACTAACCACTGTCTGATAGTAGTGTGTCTCGTTACTAACCACCGTCTGTAACTGATGATCTGTCTGATAGTAGTGTGTCTCGTTACTAACCACTGTCTGATAGTAGTGTGTCTCGTTACTAACCACTGTCTGTAACTGGTGATCTGTCTGATAGTAGTGTGTCTCGTTACTAACCACTGTCTGTAACTGATGATCTGTCTGATAGTAGTGTGTCTCGTTACTAACCACTGTCTGATAGTAGTGTGTCTCGTTACTAACCACTGTCTGTAACTGATGATCTGTCTGATAGTAGTGTGTCTCGTTACTAACCACTGTCTGATAGTAGTGTGTCTCGTTACTAACCACCGTCTGTAACTGATGATCTGTCTGATAGTAGTGTGTCTCGTTACTAACCACTGTCTGATAGTAGTGTGTCTCGTTACTAACCACTGTCTGTAACTGGTGATCTGTCTGATAGTAGTGTGTCTTGTTACTAACCACTGTCTGATAGTAGTGTGTCTCGTTACTAACCACTGTCTGATAGTAGTGTGTCTCGTTACTAACCACTGTCTGATAGTAGTTTGTCTCGTTACTAACGACTGTCTGATAGTAGTGTGTCTCGTTACTAACCACTGTCTGTAACTGATGATCTGTCTGATAGTAGTGTGTCTCGTTACTAACCACTGTCTGATAGTAGTGTGTCTCGTTACTAACCACTGTCTAGAACTGGTGATCTGTCTGATAGTAGTGTGTCTCGTTACTAACCACTGTCTGATAGTAGTGTGTCTCGTTACTAACCACTGTCTGTAACTGGTGATCTGTCTGATAGTAGTGTGTCTCGTTACTAACCACTGTCTGATAGTAGTGTGTCTCGTTACTAACCACTGTCTGTAACTGATGATCTGTCTGATAGTAGTGTGTCTCGTTACTAACCACTGTCTGATAGTAGTGTGTCTCGTTACTAACCACTGTCTGATAGCAGTGTGTCTCGTTACTAACCACTGTCTGATAGCAGTGTGTCTCGTTACTAACCACTGTCTGTAACTGATGATCTGTCTGATAGTAGTGTGTCTCGTTACTAACCACTGTCTGATAGTAGTGTGTCTCGTTACTAACCACTGTCTGATAGTAGTGTGTCTCGTTACTAACCACTGTCTGTAACTGATGATCTGTCTGATAGTAGTGTGTCTCGTTACTAACCACTGTCTGATAGTAGTGTGTCTCGTTACTAACCACTGTCTGTAACTGATGATCTGTCTGATAGTAGTGTGTCTCGTTACTAACCACTGTCTGATAGTAGTGTGTCTCGTTACTAACCACTGTCTGATAGTAGTGTGTCTCGTTACTAACCACTGTCTGATAGCAGTGTGTCTCGTTACTAACCACTGTCTGATAGTAGTGTGTCTCGTTACTAACCACTGTCTGATAGTAGTGTGTCTCGTTACTAACCACTGTCTGATAGTAGTGTGTCTCGTTACTAACCACTGTCTGATAGTAGTGTGTCTCGTTACTAACCACTGTCTGATAGTAGTGTGTCTCGTTACTAACCACTGTCTGATAGTAGTGTGTCTCGTTACTAACCACTGTCTGATAGTAGTGTGTCTCGTTACTAACCACTGTCTGATAGTAGTGTGTCTCGTTACTAACCACTGTCTGATAGTAGTGTGTCTCGTTACTAACCACTGTCTGATAGTAGTGTGTCTCGTTACTAACCACTGTCTGTAACTGATGATCTGTCTGATAATTAGAACATGCCTGTCGTCACTTTTCAGACAGACACTACATGTACAAGGTGCTGTGAGGTAAACTAATCATCATACCCCAACTACATACCTTGCAGACCCACGGGAGGAACATCACATACTGGGTGACAAGTTTCCATTCCCCGAAGTAGAAACGACCGTGTGAGAACCGTACAGTCTATTTGAGCAGACATGTGACGTCGTATTGTTAACACACTGGTACTCTCTCTCTCCACACCTTGTTCAATATTCTGAATAAACTGCTCAAAGTTAGCACAGAAGAATTCCGTATCAGTTTTCACGTTTTTAGTTTACTTTGTAACCATTTATTTTAATTAAATGTATTTCACCTTTATTTAACCAGGTAGGCTACTTGAGAACAAGTTCTCATTTACAACTGCGACCTGGCCAAGATAAATAGTTATAAATGGATAGGATTAGTGCATAGACTACTCCACAGCACAGTCGCATGAGTGTTGAAGATTTTCATTATGTAATTCAAAAAAACATATTTATATGACCAAGTACCAACCTGTCTCCACCTAATTTGATAGCGTCCCATTTGACCGTTATGTAATAACATAATCATAATAACGTTAGGCTACTGTCCGACTTGAATCAGTTGTTCCCTAATCGTCAACTCATGTCTGTCCTATTTCCAATTAACTTGTCTTTCTTCAAAAAACAACGGGCAAATCCAGTACCAGAAACGCGAAGTATGAATAAATATGCCGCTCAATGTCTGTGGTCTCGACGTGGACAACACCTACCGTGGTGGAAGCTGCGGGTAGCTATGCTGTCGAGTATATCATTTCCACGGCGCACTCACAGAAGAGAAAGTCGGGCGAATGTCCACATCATCGTCTTCGATAGTAAAGAAGTCCGTGGGGTAAAGGTAGACAAGACTGGAAGAGGAGAAGCGGTTGTCGAGGTGTCAAAACGAAGGCAGAGGAGCACTGAGCACATCGAATGTCTGCTGGCTAACTTGTTGCGCTGAGCATCCACAAGCGCAGTGGGCAGTGGCTTATTTGCTGTTCCCTCCTCCTGCATTGTTTTGTGTGTCCTATCTGTAACCTTTACGCTCCAAGGACCTGCACCAAGGACATCACTGACATTCACTCGTGCAGAGAGCGCTCTTTATTCATATCTTGTGTATAAAAAAAAATATCCAGAATCATGTTGGCTTAACAACATAATATTAGGCATTATAGGCCTACTCCAGATATGAATAGCCTACGGCATTATACAATATGTGGGCTGAGAGATTCTTGCTAAACCCTAGACCTACATGTTCATTCAATTATGAAAATAAAACATGCAAATTGACTTACACAATTCGAAGAACACAGAAAATGTACATTCCCATTAAAAAGCATGTGCACTGTGTGTGGAACAAAGGTGCCTTTCATAATAAAACTGATGGAGGGAGGAAGCCAGCACCTGATTAGAAAGGGGGCTAAGGGGGGTATGGAGTCCACGTGCTTCACGTTGGCTGTTGTCAGATGGGAGGAAAGAGTGAGGAGCTATCTTGAATTCCAATTATGCACGTTTCAACCTGCCTCCATCTTTCCCGCCTATGGTCTGAAGACACAGTGGAACCACCATAAAAAAAGGAGTCATAATAAGGAAGTGGCCAGATGAAGCAGTTGCTAAGCTACAGGGCTGTTTTGCTAGCACAGACTGGAATATGTTCAGGGATTCTTCTGATGGCATTGAGGAGTACACCACATCAGTTACTGGCTTCATCAATAAGTGCATCGATGACTTCGTCCCCACAGTGACCATACGTACATACCCCAACCAGAAGCCATGGATTACAGGCAACATCTGCATTGAGCTAAAGGGTAGAGCTGCCATTTTCAAGGAGCAGGACTCTAACCTGGATGCTTATAAGAAATCCTGCTATGCCCTACAATGAACCATCAAACAGGCAAAGCGTCAATACAGGACTAAGATTGAATCCTACTACACCGGCTACGACGCTCGTCAGATTTGGCAGGGCTCGCAAACTATAACGGACTAGAGGTCGACTGATTAATTAGGGCCGATTTCAAGTTTTCATAACAATCGGTAATCAGCCTTTTTGGACGCCGATTATGGCCGATTACATTGCAATCAGCGAGGAAACTGCGTGGCAGGCTGACCACCTGTTACGTGAGTGCAGCATCAAATGGACCTTGTGGCTGCAAGGAGCCAAGGTAAGTTGCTATCTAGCATTAAACTTATCTTATAAAAAACAATCAATCTTCACATAATCACTAGTTAACTACACATGGTTGATATTACTAGGTTAACTAGCTTGTCCTGCGTTGCATATAATCAATGCGGTGCCTGTTAATTTATCATCGAATCACAGCCTACTTCAAATTCGCCAAACGGGTTATGATTTAATAAAAGCGCATTCGCGAAAAAAGCACAATTGTTGCACAAATGTACCTAACCATAAACAAAGTATTTCTTAAAATCAATACACAGAAGTATATATTTTTTTAAACCTGTATATTTAGTTAAAAGAAATTCATGTTAGCAGGCAATATTAACTAGGGAAATTGTGTCACTTCTCTTGCGATTAGTGCAAGTAGAGTCAGGGTATATGCAACAGTTTGGGCCGCCTGGCTCGTTGCGAACTGTGTGAAGACCATATTTAATTTGCCAGAATTGTACATAATTATGACATAACATTGAATGTTGTGCAATGTAACAGCAATATTTAGACTTAGGGTTGCCACCCGTTCGATAAAATACGGAACGGTTCCGTATTTCACTGAAAGAATAAACGTTTTGTTTTAGAAATGATAGTTTCCGGATTTGACCATATTAATGACCTGAGGCTCGTATTTCTGTGTTTATTATATTATAATTAAGTCTGATTTGATATTTGATAGAGCAGTCTGACTGAGCGGTGGTAGGCAGCGGCAGGCTCGTAAGCATTCAATCAAACAGCACTTTATTGCGTTTGCCAGCAGCTCTTAGCAATACTTGAAGCACAGCGTTGTTTATGACTTCAAGCCTATCAACTCCCGAGATTAGGCTGGCAATACTATAGTGCCTATTAGAACATCCAATAGTCAAAGGTATAAAAAAATATAAATGGTAGTTTATGCTGGTAACAGGTATCACCAGCCACTTCAGTCCATAGGGCACCAGGAGTATGGAGTTGAAAGTGTACAGTGACATTCTATTTCTTAACTTTGACTTTGACCACACTCATTTGGCTGAACAGCCGTTCAACCTCTGCATTTGAGTGTGGCAAGGAGAGGGCAGCGAGTGCAGCTTTGCACAGTTCTTCAAATGGATTTGGCCCAGAAGAGTCCGTGTAGTTATTGACTTCACTCCAAAACTCGACTGTATTTTCCGTTGAGTCCCACCTAAACAGATGGATGTTTCTCCATTGGGAAACAATTTGATCAATTGTTTGGGGCTGGTATCCCAGTAGCTCAGCTACTTTAATCATTTCAGTGGTGCCTTTATTGTGCTTTAGCGTTTCCTTAACACTGAACAAGGCCATGTTTCGAAGGCTTCAAGGTTGTCTGGGAGCCTTGCTTGCAGCTCCTTGCTTAAAGCAACAATGTAGTTGATGCACTGTCTACAAATGACCTTTTCATCCTCTGGCGCAAGACTGAGTTGGTACACCGTGCTCTCGAAAAGGTACCCAAGGTATGGTGATGGACTGAGCTGTCCATCAATGGCATCCTTCAGGACATCCATTTTTGCCATAGGGTTGACTACTCTGCTGCAAATTGATGTTAAGAGGTGTACCAGATTGTCCAAAAGCTTGACAGGATCTGTTTGGAGCACATCCGCCATGTAGCAATGCTCACTGGCCTTGGTCAACTCAAAGTGGAGTTTCAGTTTTTCCCACTGGCTCAATATACGAGTTACCGCAGGCTCAATCAATAGTCAACGTGTGGCACACTTTGGTGATCTGCAGGGGTTTCTGGCCACAATTAATGGTGGCATACACCGCTTTGTATGCATCGCACCTTTTTGGGGAATTGGTAAACCAGTTGTAGGTTTCCCTGATTAAGTACTCAACACTCCTAGGGATGGTTTCTTTGGATGCTGCACAGACAGCCAATTGTAAAGAATGGCACACACAGCGGATGAGTAGCAAATTGGGCAATGCACATTCTTCCTTTAAAATCTTGTGCACCCCGTCATCACGGACGCATTATCAGTACCAATACCCTGAAGATTCTCTTTTTTTTTTTAAAGGTTACACTTCTCAAGAAACTCAGCTACTGCCTTTACTATTGATCTGGCATTGCCAGGTACAGACTCCTTACGGTCCTCAGCCACCCTTTAAATTCAGGTACAGACTCCGTACGGTCCTCAGCCACCCTTTAAATTCAGGTACAGACTCCGTACGGTCCTCAGCCACCCTTTAAATTCAGGTACAGACTCCTTACGGTCCTCAGCCACCCTTTAAATTCAGGTACAGACTCCCTACGGTCCTCAGCCACCCTTTAAATTCAGGTACAGACTCCTTACGGTCCTCAGCCACCCTTTAAATTCAGGTACAGACTCCTTACGGTCGTCAGCCACCCTTTAAATTCAGGTACAGACTCCGTACGGTCCTCAGCCACCCTTTAAATTCAGGTACAGACTCCTTACGGTCCTCAGCCACCCTTTAAATTCAGGTACAGACTCCTTACGGTCTTCAGCCACCCTTTAAATTCAGGTACAGACTCCCTACGGTCTTCAGCCACCCTTTAAATTCAGGTACAGACTCCTTACGATCCTCAGCCACCCTTTAAATTCAGGTACAGACTCCTTATGGTCTTCAGCCACCCTTTAAATTCAGGTACAGACTCCTTACGGTCCTCAGCCACCCTTTAAATCCAGGTACAGACTCCTCCCACTCTTTCCTGTACAATTTTGATTGGGACAGGTTGAATTGATGCTGTAAGTTCTGTTCAACATCAAACATTCGTGACCAATTATATTCATTGGGTTTGTCTCGTCGAACGCATACTACTGCAAGTCAGCCAACAATGATTTGCAATTTGCTGTTGGCTCCCTGTTGCTGACTTCACTCACAATGCACTTTTGTAGCCAGGCACGTGTGTTGTGACAGAGAAAATCGGTTTTGTGTCATTTAGAGGGAAATGTGTGCATTATAGCATTTGATTCACTTTTCAAAAGTTGCTAAAAGTTCAAAATACATTTTTAAAAAGTAGCAAAATGTGTTTTTTTTGCTACTGTTTGAAAAAAAATTTGTCAGGTTAGAGTCTGAAAAGTTGTTAAATCTAGCAACACAATTGCTAAGTTGGCATCACTGTAAACACCGGTTGTATTCATCGGTCACATTTGATTTTATTTCACATTATTGATGTATCTGTGGAAAGGAGTCATTTTTAAATTTGTTTAATCCATATACTTACCCACCTCAATTAGCCTACGCATGAGGAAAAATTCAATACGAAACTATAAATTGGTATGTAAAACGCCATTGCACTCAATGGCATTCTCTTGAGACTGTGCGCTTCAGTGTGTAGCTCATTCATTCTGGTAGTGCTCCCTTCTTCCAACCGCGTCTCCATAGAAACCGCTGTGCGCAAGACTGGAGTGTTTGTATGGCGCTTTTATATTCAGCCAGTCAGGCTTGGTCACCTGCTTTTGTTTTAGCCAGTCAGGCTTGGTCACCTGATTTCTCGAAAAGCTGAAAAGAACCCTGCAGCTGGGCTATTGGCAAATCCCCAACTAGACAAAGAAAACACACTCTGACCCATATCCTTGAACTCACTTTTATAAACTAGGCCAACGTGCAATGAATGCACTGTTTGAGAGAGTCGAGAGAAAAAAATGGCATTATTATGGTGCTGTGCTGAACAGCTCTCATAACCTGGATAAGAGGATAACTCTATCGGTAAGCCAGAGCCCCACTCTGGTCAATGTGGCATACTGCATCACCAAATGTATCACTGCCTAATAACTAAACAACAATGAGGTAAAACATGTATGAAAGTAGCGGAATGTAGGTAACATTTTAAATAACGTACACTTATGCTTTATAAGGGCATTTACAATGCTTTGTTTTATTTATTTTTACACTTATTTGACACGTATAAACATTATAACTCATAATAGTAACATGATAATATACCCTCACTACACAGTCCCTCCAGGATTCGGGGATTTCACCTTTTTTTGTTGTGCAAAATCAACAATTTCCCACATATTATGCGATAGCTTGCAAATGTAAATCAATCACCGCATTATTTCAGCATAAAACAGTCAAATCGCGGCAAAAAAATCACTGTATAAAATGGTCTGATCACGCATTACAAAATGAGGGCTCGCAATATGAACTAATCACAGCACCTTTACCGCAACAACAACACAATATATATCTTACCACATGGCAAACAAACGTTTACCTCACTAGTTCATTTTCGTGACCAATTGGACAGAAGCCATGCAAAATCTCAGAATTGCTGCAGCAAAAATCAACGCATTTTTTGCACGCCAACTATTACAAAACAAAGAGGGTCTGACTATCATGCATAATGCACTGTTCTCAGGGCATATCTGACCGTTTTGACTAGCATTAGTGACTTTTCGTAGCAGGTTAGGATAATTAATGTGGCATGTTTGGAGAATTAACGTGGTTTAGGGTAATTAGGTTAAGGTTAGGAAAATGGTAGGGTTAGCTAAAATTGTCCCCAACACCACTCAAACATACTGTATTTAGTTACAATCAGGCTTAGCCCTGAGAACTGTCTTGGTTTCCACTAATGGGATGCTACACATAATGCACCCTCACCCTATTGGATACACGGGGTAACACAACATTACATTGTATGCATTCGATTATAACGTTATTTTCAAACAAGTAGGATCTATGATACGTTATGCACAGGGCCAGCCCTAGCCTTTAGGGGGCCCTAAGCGAGATTTGGTTCGGGGACCCCCCCCCCCCCGGGGACCCACATCATAAGCAAAACATTTTAGTGGCCTCACTCTTGAAGGTGGAGAGAACATTTATTTTAAAGTACATTTTCTGCAATTCTACACATTTTGCAATGTGGCGCAAAGAACATTTAGCAATTTTCTAACTTGTTTTATGCAATTCTACTTATTTTGCCATGGGGCGGAAAGAAACTTTTGCAGTTTTACAACTATTTCCTGTAATTCTACACATTTTGCCATGACTTCTGCCATGTTAATATGATATCTGAATATGGTGCTCCTGAGAAGGATCGTCATGCTGACGCTAGTGCTGTAGTTACAGCTGTTCTACCATTCTAAATGCCCTTGGAAAATTGTCCTATAGTTTGATGACACGTTGAACTTTGAAATGCAATGTTTTGGGGTAAATCTTGGAGGGATTTTGATATTAAACTAATTTATATGGAAACCGATGTCTCGTCAACCCCGTTACAGGATTCAACCCTGTCACCCTAGTCTCAACCCCGTCACGTGACAATATTTGTTAAATAAAATGTCAAAGACTAATAAATATGAATTTAGTGATTTCTGAGCTCAGTGTGAAATCTTAAGGACAATCCGAAGAAGATTAGATTTATGTTACAATTCTGAATTGAAAGGATTTTATTTAAATGATAAGCCCGCTGACACGTGTCTATTTCAGGGTTTAATAAAGTAACATTGAGATTTTACATACATTTTATATTGATAATAATTTAATTGGTTTGGGGGACACATGAGCATTAGGTAAATGTTGATTTTTATAACAAGTATCTTTTATAATCATATTCAGACAACTTCCATTTTGTCTGTGACGGGGTTGAAGATAAATGGTGTCCCTATCAAGACAAAAATGGACAATAATAAAAGGGTTTTAATGCCCGAGATCAGAAAACGTGTTTTCCTGAAGGTTTAATATGTACTTAATGTTGTGGGGTGTTCAGAAAATGCATTTATTCTAGTAAAAAAAAAGTTTATATACAAAGGTGGCCACTCAGGGTCTTTGCACATGCGCTCTAGCCAACAGCTCGCCGAAACAGTGCGGCTAGACTACCTACATGATGATATAGTATTTGTATTTGTCAAACGGCAGCCAAGCATCGATGATCATGTCACCAGAGTAAGACCCTCGATATTTATTGTAAAGGAGCATCAAGCTCATCATCATCATCTTCCTCTTTCACCTCCCTGTGAAGTTCATCATAATTTATTTCATCTGTAGCCTAATAAACTGTGTGCTTTCCGGATGAGTCGTAGTGAGAGGACAGCGCAACATGTCATCACGTAACTCCATATTTACTTCGATAATACGGTTATTATATCATTATTTGAGCATAAAGGTGTTTACAACGCCATTTCTCGCATAATTCATTTTAGACACAAAATGATCCCACCATGTCGAACGAACAAATTGTACCGGCATTTCATGTTTCCATCAGCCTGGTCGTGACTTTTGTTTTTCACGCGTCCGTTAATTTCATCTGAATGAAATAGTTGAATGGAAACATGGTTACAGACTGACATAAGAGGGAAATCTGCTGATGTACAACCACATTTTGAAATTGCACCATGTGTATTCTACTATTCTAATTCTCAACGTCAAGTAGAGACCCTGACTGATTTTTATAATTTGGTCAGGGCCCCACAACGGCCGCTTACGTCACTTAGTGACTAGGTCCAGCCCCGATGATGCACTTTGGTATTATAATGCATCACAGTGATATATTATGAGGATGTTATAACTACTTATGAGTTATGACAGTATATTACAAGGATTGTAATGCTCTAAGTGTATGCGTGTGCCTCTAGTTAGGAAGTGTATATTGAATTTGTTTGTATTTGGTGAACCATTATTTGAACTATATCAAATCAGTCTTTCAATGGATATTTTTTTATTTTTATGCAAGCACCAGAACGTTGACGCGTGAACCCGTGTCGTACGCATGAACCCGTGTCGTACGCATGAACCCGTGTCGTACGCAATGAACCCGTGTCGTACGCAATGAACCCGTGTCGTACGCAATGAACCCGTGTCGTACGCGTGAACCCGTGTCGTACGCGTGAACCCGTGTCGTACGCAATGAACCCGTGTCGTACGCAATGAACCCGTGTCGTACGCGTGGACCCGTGTCGTACGCAATGAACCCGTGTCGTACGCGTGAACCCATGTCGTACGCAATGAACCCGTGTCGTACGCAATGAACCCGTGTCGTACGCAATGAACCCGTGTCGTACGCAATGAACCCGTGTCGTACGCGTGAACCCGTGTCGTACGCAATGAACCCGTGTCGTACGCGTGAACCCGTGTCGTACGCAATGAACCCGTGTCGTACGCGTGAACCCGTGTCGTACGCGTGAACCCGTGTCGTACGCGTGAACCCGTGTCGTACGCGTGAACCCGTGTCGTACGCGTGAACCCGTGTCGTACGCATGAACCCGTGTCGTACGCAATGAACCCGTGTCGTACGCATGAACCCGTGTCGTACGCATGAACCCGTGTCGTACGCATGAACCCGTGTCGTACGCATGAACCCGTGTCGTACGCATGAACCCGTGTCGTACGCATGAACCCGTGTCGTACGCATGAACCCGTATCATGCTCATTAACCTGTATCATACGCATTAACTTAAGTGTTTCCTAATAACAACACCTATTGTGATCCCTTTCCTTCTCTGTGGAAAAAAAAGACAAGACAGACGGGACAGGAGTGATTGTCTCATAAAAAGATTTATTTTTTGCCTAAATGTACAAAGGCAAGTTACAGTATTGTATAAAAAAAGACATGTGGCAATGTACACTTTACATAAGAGAGAAACACTTGAGGGCAAAGAGGGGGATGAAACAAAACAAAACATAGCAATAAAAAAAGCTGTAAACATCTTTCTTTCAAGTACCGATGACTGATACCGATGACTGATACCGATGACTGATACCGATGACTGATACCGATGACTGATACCGATGACTGATACCGAGCCACTGCTCTGGGGACGTGGGTTTAGGGGGCGGGGTTATGAATAAAGAAACAGGAAAAGGAAATCCAACAGGAACATTTCGTCCTCCCGCGGCGTGAGTAACACAAGGAATGACAGACTACCCAAGCACAGTGAGACAACACCTCAACAACAGCTGCCGTGGGAGTATGGTCATTAACTCATTTCTCTGTCTGTATTAAAAAAACTAAAAAATCCCCAAACTCGATCCTCCAAAAAAATGTATCAAGCGCTTTTTTCCGCTTATCATTTTTTTTTTTTTTTTTTTTTTTTTTTAAACCACTTTTCATCAGCAGAGGTTCTGGTTTAACAGACCCATTAAATGACTATTAATATATAATCTGGTTCTGACCTCACCTACCATCTCACTCCATACAGAACGTGTTAAAAGCATTTTTTTTTTTTTTTAAACACTGGCTCTTCTCCCATTGTATGACAAGACATATTTCCAAACAAAACATAAACCCTCTACTTCAGAGAAAAGGACAGGGGGATTTAAAAAAAAAATCTGTGCCAGCATCCAATCACGGCTGAGCATCAACAATATTGTGGTGAGAGTAGGGCCTATCAACCAGGTCACCTGTCAACAACATTCACACACCAGTAACATATGAACTGACATCACTACAGGACAGAACCAAAGTCAACCTTGATGAGCCTACCATAGAAATAGAAGCAATAGAATGGCTTTCCAGCCGTCATTGAACATTGACTTGAATGGAGATCCCCTTTTCTAGTGACTGGATCGTTGTGGATCCTACAGGCCTCTTATATTAGTGTTTAGCAGGGAATTCAACTGGAACGTGTCTGATTAGGAGAACTATTAGAGTATTACTGGAATGAATGGACTCTCACAGGGGGCAGTGCTCTGAGCACGGCCTATTTAATTGTTCATGATAGCATTCGCCTGCTCTCTTGGTGAATAAAACGCCACTTTAGTGGCTTTGAGGTCTGTTTAACCGCCGCTGCCACAACAAACGTCTAATTCCCCTCGGCTTCGCTAAATCACATTTATGTCTAAAACACACACACAAAAAAATCTAATTTATTAGTTCAGATTTCCTGTGCTGCTCTCCCAAGCACGCCAGATCCACGAAGGGCAAGGAAAGCATCACGGCGAATCAGATTTACTGATTTACAGACAAGCGGTTGAGTGGGCGCTGTGCGGCGGCAGGATCAATGGGGATCATTAGCAGGAGAAGAGTGGACGCAGTGGGAGAATCTGATGAGTTCTACCTCTCTATCACTCCTCTGTGGACAGCTGCTCTGCCCTCAGCCCGGCCCTCAGCCTTTGTCTATCCCGGCAGGTAGTAATAACAATACAAAGCATTCATGAGCAGTATCTCATGGAACCAAAAACAAAAAAAAACAAGAGCAACAAATGAGGGTTAAAATGACATGGTTGAAATGTGACTTGTTTTTCTTGAGGGTGGTCGAGGCGGCTTGGGAACGTGTGGCATCATGGGCTTCAGGAGAGGGGATACTACTGGTGGAGGGGTCAATAGAAACAGAGGCTACTGAAGGGGTGGGGATACTACTGGTGGAGGGGTCAATAGAAACAGAGGCTACTGAAGGGGTGGGGATACTACTGGTGGAGGGGTCAATAGAAACAGAGGCTACTGAAGGGGTGGGGATACTACTGGTGGAGGGGTCAATAGAAACAGAGGCTACTGAAGGGGTGGGGATACTACTGGTGGAGGGGTCAATAGAAACAGAGGCTACTGAAGGGGTGGGGATACTACTGGTGGAGGGGTCAATAGAAACAGAGGCTACTGAAGGGGTGGGGATACTACTGGTGGAGGGGTCAATAGAAACAGAGGCTACTGAAGGGGTGGGGATACTACTGGTGGAGGGGTCAATAGAAACAGAGGCTACTGAAGGGGTGGGGATACTACTGGTGGAGGGGTCAATAGAAACAGAGGCTACTGAAGGGGTGGGGATACTACTGGTGGAGGGGTCAATAGAAACAGAGGCTACTGAAGGGGTGGGGATACTACTGGTGGAGGGGTCAATAGAAACAGAGGCTACTGAAGGGGTGGGGATACTACTGGTGGAGGGGTCAATAGAAACAGAGGCTACTGAAGGGGTGGGGATACTACTGGTGGAGGGGTCAATAGAAACAGAGGCTACTGAAGGGGTGGGGATACTACTGGTGGAGGGGTCAATAGAAACAGAGGCTACTGAAGGGGTGGGGATACTACTGGTGGAGGGGTCAATAGAAACAGAGGCTACTGAAGGGGTGGGGATACTACTGGTGGAGGGGTCAATAGAAACAGAGGCTACTGAAGGGGTGGAGTCCACAGTTTATCATATCAACGGAAGGGGGGGGGGGGGGGGGAGGCTAACAAGACAGAAAGCATAGGACATTTTCCGATAGCGTCCAACAACCTTTGAAAAAATAATTCCTCTGTACACTATAAACAGAAAGCACAGTAAGAGGGCGGGGATGGGAACAGTGTCCCAAAGCAAATGTGCATCTGACTTGATCCACTAGGAAGGACATTGTGCGGGGTAATGTTTACACCATGCAGCCACACACAGACAGACAGACAGACAGAGTTGGAAAGGAGAGGAAGGTGAGAGGAGCTGGGCCTGCAGGAGACTCCATTTTGCAATTGCTCTCATTCACCAAAACATTAACAGGGGCATGTGCCAACTCCCAGTAACACAGCACTCCACAACTAGAAGTCCTTGAATAAATATTACAGGAGAGAGCTGCCCATCTCTCCATCACTACAGGCCAGAACAGAGGGAGAGAGCTGCCCTTCTCTCCATCACTACAGGCCAGAACAGAGGGAAAGAGCTGCCCGTCTCTCCATCACTACAGGGCAGAACAGAGGGAGAGAGCTGCCCGTCTCTCCATCACTACAGGACAGAACAGAGGGAGAGAGCTGCCCTTCTCTCCATCACTACAGGCCAGAGGGAGAGAGCTGCCCGTCTCTCCATCACTACAGGACAGAGGGAGAGAGCTGCCCGTCCCTCCATCACTACAGGACAGAACAGAGGGAGAGAGCTGCCTGTCTCTCCATCACTACAGGACAGAGGGAGAGAGCTGCCCGTCTCTCCATCACTACAGGACAGAGGGAGAGAGCTGCCCGTCCCTCCATCACTACAGGACAGAACAGAGGGAGAGAGCTGCCTGTCTCTCCATCACTACAGGACAGAGGGAGAGAGCTGCCTGTCTCTCCATCACTACAGGACAGAGGGAGAGAGCTGCCTGTCTCTCCATCACTACAGGGCAGAGGGAGAGAGCTGCCCGTCTCTCCATCACTACAGGACAGAACAGAGGGAGAGAGCTGCCCATCTCTCCGTCACTACAGGCCAGAACAGAGGGAGAGAGCTGCCTGTCTCTCCATCACTACAGGACAGAACAGAGGGAGAGAGCTGCCTGTCTCTCCATCACTACAGGACAGAGGGAGAGAGCTGCCTGTCTCTCCATCACTACAGGGCAGAGGGAGAGAGCTGCCCGTCTCTCCATCACTACAGGACAGAACAGAGGGAGAGAGCTGCCCATCTCTCCGTCACTACAGGCCAGAACAGAGGGAGAGAGCTGCCTGTCTCTCCATCACTACAGGACAGAACAGAGGGAGAGAGCTGCCTGTCTCTCCATCACTACAGGACAGAGGGAGAGCTGCCCGTCTCTCCATCACTACAGGCCAGAACAGAGGGAGAGAGCTGCCCGTCTCTCCATCACTACAGGCCAGAACAGAGGGAGAGAGCTGCCTGTCTCTCCATCACTACAGGCCAGAACAGAGGGAGAGAGCTGCCTGTCTCTCCATCACTACAGGCCAGAGGGAGAGAGCTGCCTGTCTCTCCATCACTACAGGACAGAGGGAGAGAGCTGCCTGTCTCTCCATCACTACAGGACAGAGGGAGAGAGCTGCCTGTCTCTCCATCACTACAGGCCAGAGGGAGAGAGCTGCCTGTCTCTCCATCACTACAGGCCAGAGGGAGAGAGCTGCCTGTCTCTCCATCACTACAGGCCAGAGGGAGAGAGCTGCCTGTCTCTCCATCACTACAGGCCAGAGGGAGAGAGCTGCCTGTCTCTCCATCACTACAGGACAGAGGGAGAGAGCTGCCTGTCTCTCCATCACTACAGGACAGAGGGAGAGAGCTGCCTGTCTCTCCATCACTACAGGACAGAGGGAGAGTGAGTGCAGCAGTCATATCTACTGAGCATCCACTGACAGCTCTAGAGAGAGTTTCCCTTTGTGTTCTTACATGTCCATTGATGAGGGAGGACTGCAGATAACCCATGATGCAGTTTGGTGAGAGACTAGCAGCAGCGACTGCCAGACTGTGGCTTGCAGACCGTTCTCATATAGCCATGTAGGTCCCAGACAGTGTGCACAAACAGACAAAACAAAAGCCTTGTGCACTTTACGACCTGGGCTGCCTGTCTGCCTGCCTGTCTGTCTGTCTGCCTGCCTGTCTGCCTGTCTGCCTGTCTGAGAACCCCTCTCCCCCTCTGCAGTGCCCAGTGAAGATGGATGGAACTAGAGGCAGCATCTGAAGAGTCCAGTCAGCTCCTCTGATTAGCGCAACCTGCCGGGTCACAGAGCTTGGAGAGCACCAGGATGGTACATCCCTGCTCCTCTCCGTTCCTCTTCTCTCTAAGCCAAAGTACCTCCAGGCACAAATATATCCTCTCCCTTTAAGCCGGGGTCCTTGCTGAGGAGCTGGGAGCTGGAGCAGATGCATTGGAGCTACTTTGTAAACTGGATGACCCTTTGGGAAAGGAAACGAGGAGACAGCTGTCACCGCCACCACAGAAAGGCCAGAAGTGTTCAACACAGACACAAACAGCCAAAGGAGTTTGTTTTACCACTGGGTCAGAGTGAGATGGAAACACGGTCGTCAAGCCAACAAGACACACAAAGAAAAAAAAAAAATCAAATAAACTGCTAAAATAATACAAAAACATGAATAGTTGTGAGACTAATGCTGTGGAACGAACGACGCACAAAAATAAAAAGCCTTGTACAAATAAAAAGCTGTGTACAAATAAAACGCAACAAAAAAACAAACACGGATAGTTTGACTCTCTGAATGAACTCAAGTAGGCGATTGATAACTTTTCACACAAACAACTACAGATTCAACAGAGCCTGAACTTGAATGTTTCCTCCCCCTGAAACTGAACCGAGGAAGAGGAGGGCTGTCTCTGTCAGTATAAGGAGAAGAGCAGCTTCGGCTTGCATAGAAAGCCCAGAGTGGTGGAGAGGGATGGAGACAACGAAAACCAGTCGCTCCCCTTTCAGTCACCCCTCCTCTGGCCCAAACAACGACCCCCCCACCAAAAAAATAACAGAAGGGGGAAAAACATGGGTCCATTGCAATGCAATGAATGTCTCAAAATGTCCTCCGGGTCAGTGGGTAGTTTGGTGGATGGATGAAAGAACCCAGAAGTCAAGCTGCAACCCTATCACGCTCAGGCTCAGGGTCAGCCATCAATCCAATAGGTCCATATCTCTATGTAGTGATTCCAAACTTAATCCAGTATGTTTCTGATCGAACCCCTCTCCCATCTACACTCTCCACTTCCAATATGGCCCGTCCGTGTGATAAGGCCTCACTCCATCAGAACGCGTCAGCCTCGTCAGGCCGTCCCTCAGACCTTTTAGTCCATCACGTGAGTGGTGCAAAGGAGTGACTGGCTGGCCAGACAGAGGAGGGGGCTCGGTGAGCCCTCAAGCCAGCCACGGGAAGCCTTGCCGTAGGGTGGCCACCCCACTAGCGGAGGGAGGAAGCAGAACAGCCGGAACAACCAGGCAGAAACTAAAAAAATACACCAAACACCATTGAACTGATGTCTTAAAATGAGCTCTGCATCAGGCTTCTTTGTGTGATCCAGTCACATGGCTCCAAGCAAGGTCGAGGTCAGCCAATCAGGTCTCCCTGTGGGGAAAAAGAGACGGGGAGAGTTATATGACAGCAAGGCTAAGAATTTAACATCTACATTCAACAAGATGATTGGCCTGTAATTAGCATGAATTAAACAAACCTACATTGTAATTAGGCCCTACAGATAATCACACATACTGTATACACTGACACTTTCAATGAAATGTAGTTGATGTTGGTTCATATTTTGTCCAGCAGAGGGCATCATAGACTGCAGTGTCATTAAACAACCAGAAATCCTTCTAGCAGTCAGAGAGAAGCGTTTATTTTTTTTTACTTAGATAAAATTAAAGAGATACACTACATGGCCAAAAGAATGTGGACACCCCTTCAAATTAGTGCATTCGGCTATTTCAGCCACAATTGAGCACACCGCCATGCAATATCCATAGACAAACATTGGCAGTAGAATGGCCTGTACTGAAGAGCTCAACTAGTCAGTTCATCAGATTTCTGCGCTGCTAGAGCTGCCCCCGGTCAACTGTAAGTGCTGTTCCAACACACACTACTGAGTTCCCAACTGCCTCTGGAAGCAACGTCAGCACAAGGACTGTTCGTCGGGAGCTTCATGAAATGGGTTTCCATCACGAGGCTGCTGAGAGGAGGGACGGCTCATAACAATGGAAAGGCATCAAACACCTGGAAACCATTGAAACCGTGGAAACCATGTGTTTTGATGTATTTGATACCATTCCACTTACTCACCTCCAGCCATTAACACGAGCCAGTTCTCCCCAATAAAAAAGGTACCACCGACTTCCTGTGGTTTCCATGGCCGAGCAGCCGCACACAAGCCTAAGATCACCATGCACTGCCAAGCGTCGGCTGGAGTGGTGTAAAGCTTGCGCGCCATTGGACTCTGGAGCAGTGGAAAAGTGGTCTCTGGAGTGAAGAATCACGCTTCACCATCTGGCAGTCTGACGGACCAATCTGGGTTTGGCGGAAGCCAGGAGAACACTACCTTTACCAATGCATAGTGTCAACTGTAAAGTTTGGTGGAGGAGGAATAATGGTCTGGGCTGTTTTTCATGTTTTGGGCTAGGCCCCTTAGTTCCAGTGAAGGGAAATCTTAACTCTACAGCATACAATTACATTCTAGACAATTCTGTGCTTCCAACTTTGTGGCAACAGTTTGGGAAAGGCCCTTTCCTGTTTGAGCACGACAATGCCCCCGTGCACAAAGCAAGGTCCGTATAGAAATGGTTTGTCAAGATCGGTGTGGAAGAACTTAACAGGCCTGCACAGAGCCCTGACCTGAACCCCATCGAACACCTTTGGGATGAATTGGAGCGCTGACTGCGAGCCGGGCCTAATCGCCCAACATCAGTGCCCGACCTCACTAATGCTCTTGTGGCTGAATGGAAGCAAGTCCCCGCATCAATGTTCCAACATCTAGTGGAAAGCCTTCCCAGAAGAGTGAAGGCTGTTATAACAGCAAAGAGGGGACCAACTCCATGTTATTGCCCTCGATTTTTTACATTGAGATGTTTGACGAGCAGGTGTCCACATACTTTTGTGGTGTAGCCATGTAGTGTAGCTATATTGGCACTATTCTGGATCAAAGAGCATGTTTAAACATCAGGAAGAAATGTGTGTGTGTGTGTGTGTGTGTAAGCAGGGTCAGTTTGTCCATTTGTTGGAGGATCTGGTTCCTCCTTACCATTCTCATCTCCGTGCAGGGGGGTACATGGAGGGGGAGGAGGCTTGTTGACTGGCAACTATGGCTGATGAAGAGAGACCTGTGAAGGAAGAGCCACTAGTTACATACACCTCCATATAGTCATAACTCCAGATTTAGTCAATACACCAAGTTACGGATGATATTTTGTTATTGTTTTCTTTTCCGTAATACCTTAGGTAGGAGAAAAAGGTCTTACAAAGTTATATCATTTTACAGTTAGGTGATTGCCATAGAAAAGCGTTTGTCCTTGTGCGTTCTATTGGAGCAGTTAGCCAACGCTGAAGGCCGAGATGTGTCCTTGTGCTTGTTTGTGGGCGGGCGTCCAGCCATCACTTACCTGTGGCGTAGGACAGGTCGTACTGCCCCGAGAGCAGCGGGTAGCCCAGGTGGTGATGGGAAGGCATGATGCGCTGTGAGGGAGAGGAACGCGGCCGGTCCATGTCTCGCTCGGCCACAGCGCGCTCCCGTTCCCTTTCATGCGAGGAGGTCTTCTCGCCGACCGTGGGCGACTTGCTCTTGTACTGGCTGGCGTGCTGGTGAAGGATGTCCAGGGCCTTGGCCTCGGAGGACGACTTGCCACCGACCGTGGGGCTGGCGCGCGCCGCCTTCTCGCCGCCTTCCTCGCCCGGCCCCATCTTATTGCCATAGAATGAGTAGTAGGACCCTGTCGGTGAGAGAGGAGGTTAAACACCACTGGAGTCATTAAACCATTTACAATCAAACAAACATGAACATTAATGCATATCAGGGTTCCTTCATCATTTTATTTATTTTTTCACATTTTGTACATCATCATAATACAGATTTTAACAATCCAATGGCATAGCTGTATGTACAGTGCATTCGGAAATACTTCTATAAATAAGGTACTTGTTTTTTATTTTGAATACATTTGCAAAAAATTCAAAATAACCTGTTTTCGCTTTGTCATTATGGGGTATTGTGTGCAGATTGATGATGAAAAAAAAAAGCCATTTAATCCATTTTAGAATAAGGCTAACGTAACAAAATGTGGAAAAAGGGAAGGGGTCTGAATACTTTCCCGAATGCACTGTATCCTGTAAGCAGTGGCATTAACTCTTACCAGGGTAGTTCTGCATCATGACTGATGGCATCCCGCGGTAGCCCGGGTGGCTGGGGTCATAGCCCTGGCCGTAGGCGTAGGCGCCATGCATGTAAGGCATGTAGCCTTGGTGCTGGGCCATGGGAGAGGAGAACTGCATGTGGCCAGCGGTGCCCCTTGGGTCCTTTCCCACCCCCCGGTGTTCCTCCAAGGCCAAAGACAACCGGGGCTCAACCCCCTCTTTGCTCTCCTCCTTTGGGGTGACGTCTTTGGGCCGAGCCCTCTCGTCCCTGCCCTCCTTGCCCTTTCGGTCTCTGTCCCGCTCTCCTCGGTCTCTGTCTCTTTCCCTGTGGCGCTCCACGTCCTGTGGTTTCTGGGCCTCAGGGTATTTGCTGGGGTAGAGGTAAGGCCACAGCCGCGAGTCAGGCTCCTGAAAAAAACACAAAACATCTCATCAGTTGTGTCCTACAAAAATTAAACCTTCACTTAAACATTTCCCAGAATACACAAACCAGCATGCACTTCTACTCAGTTTTATAGTGATAATTTGACATACATTTGTCTAACATCCAATCACAATCAGCCGATTCAAACACAACCGTGTCAGGTTACCTGTCTGTACCACATGGCCTGTTCCATGGCCGAGGGCCTGCCGGACTCCATGCCCGCCTTGGGTTCATCCCCCTTCCCGTGGTGCCCTCCTTCACTCAGCTTCATCTTTAGCCCCTCAGCCTGCTGGGCCGGCGCCTTGGCGTCCTCCCCCTTGGGCATGATGACCGATGACTTGGTCTGCTCCGAGGAGGACGAGGGCTCTTTGGGCGGCTTGCCCTGGGGCAGCCCGCCTTTGCCCAGGTCTGTGACACTGGGAGCCTTGGAGAGGGTGGGGGGCACCAAAGCCTTCTGCTTCCATTCCTCACCCCGCTCCTTCCCTGAGGAGCCCTCTCGCTCTCGCTCCTTTCCAGCAGCGTCTGATTTCTTCTCGGCGGCGCGGTGCTGCTCGGCTACGACCTGCCTCTGCCGCTCATCGTACTGCTGCCGGTAGGCCGGGTTGGTGTTCAGCAGGTGGTTGTGGTAGGCCTGGTCCGGGTGGTAGGCGTACGGGGGAACGTAGGCATACTGGTTGTAGTAGAGAGGCTGCATATACATGTTGGAGCGCTGCTGGATGACCGAGGCCTGTTGCTGCTGCTGCTGTTGCCCCGGTCCAGAGGCACCCATCTCGGTCTTACGCTCCTCCTGCTGCTCCTGCTTGACCTTACGCTCCTCCTGCTGCTCCTGCTTGACCTTACGCTCCTCCTGCTCCTCTTTTTTCACCTTGACCTGGGCCCCCTCCTGTTGCGTGGCCCCCGTGGCCGACACCCCCGGGCTAGGGTTAGGATTGGCGTAGTTTGGGGAGTAGTAATTCTCGTAGCCGGGATAGTAGGGGGACTCCTTGCTGGCTGTTTGGGTGGGGAACAGGGCCTTCTTGGTCCCCTCTCGGGTGGCCTGCTCCTCGGACTTGACTCCCTTGACACCCTCCACCCGGCCCTCGCCGTCCTCGCCCGCGTCCGAGATGTCAGAGTAGGCCGGGCTGTTGGTCTTCACCGAGGAGTTGTCAGCTCCGTTTTGTGTGACCACATGGAGTGGGGTGAGGGGCTGGGCCATGCCTCCAGCCTCTATCCTGCTGGCCACACCGATGGAGGGACTGGGAGCGTTGTCGGTGAAGCTGTATATCTTGTCCGCCTCGGCCTTGATGCTGGCCAACCGGCTCTGGTGGGGGTCTGATGAGCCGTTCAGCAGCCCGTCGCCTTTGCTCCCCGGGTCCGAAGATTCAGAGTACGGGCTCTTGCCTTCCTCTGGCTTTCCCCCTTTCCCTTTGGGGCTATCTCCCTCCTTTCCTGCCTCCTTCTTCTTCTTGTCTTTCTTCTTCTTGTCCTTGGAGCCGCTCAGCGCTGGGTTCACAGGCGAGGGGTCTCCCAGTGCCGAGGGCTTGGACTGGATCGCTTTCAGCTGAGGGCTCTTGGGGATAGACTGAACTGCTGAACCAATGGCAGGGGTGGAGCCAGGGCTGGCTGCAGGGAAGCCGCCTGCCGTCTGTAGGGAGTAGAGCTGCTGAGGTGGTATGGTCGGGGCGATGGGCCGCGTTGACTTCATGCCCTTCTGGGCCAGCTTGTCTGCCTTGGAGCCGCTACCCGTCTTCTTGGCCTTGTCCTTCTTGTCGTCCATGCCGTCGTTGCTGGCCTCGTCCGTTAGGCAGGGCCCGTCCTCACAGCCATCCATGGGCATGCCCCCTGCCTCTAGATCGACCTCGCAGGGCTTCTTTTTACCTTGCTTGGAGCCAAACTTACCCGAGGAGGGCGACGGAGTCTGGGCCTCAAAGCCCCTACCCTTGGGCGTGACTGAGCGGGCCGGTGACAAGCAGCCCTTTTGAGAGATGGAGGCCCCATTGCAGCTGCTCGGATCGGGGTGGAGCGTAGAGTCCTCCCCGTACTCACTGTCCCCATCCATGTCCAGCTTGATGTCATCATCATTGTGGGCACGGGCCTGGTGGTACTTGAGGCCATTAATGTGCTTGTACTTCTTGTTGCAGTTGGGGTGCGGGCAGTCAATGAGCACTGGCGAAGGGCAGTTGCGGTCGAGTTGCTGCGGGGGCAGTGTCTCCATCTTTATGCTGGGCTTGCCAGGGAGGACGGCGTGAGGCGGCTGGGGTACTCCTCCAGGGAGGACGGCGTGAGGCGGCTGGGGCACTCCTCCAGGGCCGCTGTTGGAGTTGGTGCGCGTGCGTTTGCTGCCCTTGGTGTCCTCTGAGCTGGAGTTGGGCTCCATGTCTGAGGCGGGCTTGTTCTTGCGCTTATTAGTCGACGAAGGGCTGACTTTGACGTCTTCTGTGTTGCTGTTGGGCGGCGTGCCCCGCCGGCCCTTGCTGCTGCTGTTGGCGGCGCGCGTCTTGCTGGTGCCGCTGCCCTTGTTGTCCGACGAGTTGCTGTTCTCGTTGACGGGCGTGTTTCCGTTAGGCCTTATCCTCTTGCCCCGGCCCCGGCCGTTCCTCATCTCCAAGTCACTGGTGGGGGACTCACAGAACCTGGAGGAAAACCAAAGCCAGAGAATTAAACCTATTCGCCATTAATACACCACCACAATAACAGAGCCTCAAACCATAGAACTCACTGCCCCCATCAATCCCCACCACAATAAGAGAGCCTCAAACCAGAGAACTCACTGCCCTCATCAATCCCCACCACAATAACAGAGCCTCAAACCAGAGAACTCACTGCCCTCATCAATCCCCACCACAATAACAGAGCCTCAAACCAGAGAACTCACTGCCCCCATCAATCCCCACCACAATAACAGAGCCTCAAACCAGAGAACTCACTGCCCTCATCAATCCCCACCACAATAACAGAGCCTCAAACCAGAGAACTCACTGCCCCCATCAATCCCCATCACAATAACAGAGCCTCAAACCAGAGAACTCACTGCCCCCATCAATCCCCATCACAATAACAGAGCCTCAAACCAGAGAACTCACTGCCCCCATCAATCCCCATCACAATAACAGAGCCTCAAACCAGAGAACTCACTGCCCTCACCAATCCCCACCACAATAACAGAGCCTCAAACCAGAGAACTCACTGCCCCCATCAATCCCCATCACAATAACAGAGCCTCAAACCAGAGAACTCACTGCCCTCATCAATCCCCATCACAATAACAGAGCCTCAAACCAGAGAACTCACTACCCTCACCAATCCCCACCACAATAACAGAGCCTCAAACCAGAGAACTCACTGCCCTCATCAATCCCCACCACAATAACAGAGCCTCAAACCAGAGAACTCACTGCCCCCATCAATCCCCATCACAATAACAGAGCCTCAAACCAGAGAACTCACTGCCCCCATCAATCCCCATCACAATAACAGAGCCTCAAACCAGAGAACTCACTACCCTCACCAATCCCCACCACAATAACAGAGCCTCAAACCAGAGAACTCACTGCCCCCATCAATCCCCATCACAATAACAGAGCCTCAAACCAGAGAACTCACTGCCCCCATCAATCCCCATCACAATAACAGAGCCTCAAACCAGAGAACTCACTGCCCCCATCAATCCCCATCACAATAACAGAGCCTCAAACCAGAGAACTCACTGCCCCCACCATCCCCATCACAATAACAGAGCCTCAAACCAGAGAACTCACTGCCCCCATCAATCCCCATCACAATAACAGAGCCTCAAACCAGAGAACTCACTACCCTCACCAATCCCCACCACAATAACAGAGCCTCAAACCAGAGAACTCACTGCCCTCATCAAACCCCATCACAATAACAGAGCCTCAAACCAGAGAACTCACTGCCCCCATCAATCCCCATCACAATAACAGAGACTCAAACCAGAGAACTCACTACCCTCACCAATCCCCACCACAATAACAGAGCCTCAAACCAGAGAACTCACTGCCCCCATCAATCCCCATCACAATAACAGAGCCTCAAACCAGAGAACTCACTGCCCTCATCAAACCCCATCACAATAACAGAGCCTCAAACCAGAGAACTCACTACCCTCACCAATCCCCACCACAATAACAGAGCCTCAAACCAGAGAACTCACTGCCCCCATCAATCCCCACCACAATAACAGAGCCTCAAACCAGAGAACTCACTGCCCCCATCAATCCCCACCACAATAACAGAGCCTCAAACCAGAGAACTCACTGCCCCCATCAATCCCCATCACAATAACAGAGCCTCAAACCAGAGAACTCACTGCCCCCATCAATCCCCATCACAATAACAGAGCCTCAAACCAGAGAACTCACTGCCCCCATCAATCCCCATCACAATAACAGAGCCTCAAACCAGAGAACTCACTGCCCCCATCAATCCCCACCACAATAACAGAGCCTCAAACCAGAGAACTCACTGCCCCCATCAATCCCCACCACAATAAGAGAGCCTCAAACCAGAGAACTCACTGCCCCCATCAATCCCCATCACAATAACAGAGCCTCAAACCAGAGAACTCACTGCCCCCATCAATCCCCATCACAATAACAGAGCCTCAAACCAGAACACTCACTGCCCCCATCAATCCCCATCACAATAACAGAGCCTCAAACCAGAGAACTCACTGCCCTCATCAATCCCCACCACAATAACAGAGCCTCAAACCAGAGAACTCACTGCCCCCATCAATCCCCACCACAATAACAGAGCCTCAAACCAGAACACTCACTGCCCCCATCAATCCCCATCACAATAACAGAGCCTCAAACCAGAGAACTCACTGCCCCCATCAATCCCCATCACAATAAGAGAGCCTCAAACCAGAGAACTCACTGCCCCCATCAATCCCCAACAACAGCCAATAGATAGAAGCTAGATATTAAAACAATACTAACTAAAGCTGGTGAACCACTCAACGGAGCTCTCACAATCCTGTTGCTATTCTCAGTCTCTGAATCATCACTGCTCCGAGGAGGGCTATTACTAGCGGGCCCTGGGAGAGGACCTGGACCTGTGACAGATTCTGATCCTCTCGTTATCCCCCAATCTCGACAGCCCAGTGTGTTCTGACAGATCGCCAAACGCCACGGGGCTTGACAGGATTAGGCAACGCTGATCAGATAGGAGATAACATCCTGCCTTTACACAACAGCCAACAGGGGGTAGAGAGAGAGAGAGAGGGGTAGGGAGAGAGAGATGTAACTAGAGATAGGTAACAAGAGAGAGGTAACGAGAGAGAGAGGTAACGAGAGAGAGAGAGGTGGGCGAGAGAGACATGCTCAACTTGAGCTCCTGATATATTTCATATTTTTTTCTTCTTAAAATGAGATAAACACTCGAATCTAAAAATAATTCCAGACAAGTGATGAACAACAACTCTATTCAATCAGAATAGAAAAAAAGTAACGTTGCGCCTCAAGTTAAGAACTTTTGACTCTCGCTAGCTAGCTACACAACAAAGACCTAGCCAGCACGCTAACAAGCTAGCCAGAAGATACGAGCTACAACAAATACAACTACATCAAACGACCAAACTGAGTGAGTAAACCAAAAAGTTGCACGGACTAACTTTAAACATATCTTCAGTTTTTTAGTGTGAGGATTTGTCACTCTTTTTGCTGGTTTTTGAGCTAAATTATCTGCTGTTGTTGCTAGCTAGCTGTACACAAACTGGTTGCCATGGCAACAGGGCAGCGTTTAAACAGAAACTACTAAAGGGGAGGCCAGAAACCCTTTTTGCAGACCTCTACAAAAACGGTGATGTGAGTAATCTCATCTTCCTCACTGACCAGCCAAATGCATGGCGCTCAGCAGTCTGCTCTCACTACCCATCCATAAAGAAAGAGGGAATCTGTAATGGGTGGAAGCTGAAAATCAAAGAGACAGACAACCCTGACAGCACCATGATAACAATCAACCTCTACAAGACTGGGACTGTCATGGTGCAAGGTAACATCAGGCTGTTTGAAACAGACTTTCAGACCATTAAGGAGAGAGCGGAGAGAGAGGACACCACCAGTGACATGCCCTCCCACAAGACAAACTCCACCAGCACCACCCTCACCCCTACTATCCCCACCCAACAAGGCACATCCAGCACCTCTCTTCCCAACATAGTGGAGGAGAGAAAGAGAACAGAGGACAGGCTGCAGGAGCAGCAAGATCACCACTCTATGACCTGTCCTCACACAGCCAGACCTCCCCAGCCCTGTCCTTAACCAGCCAGACCTCCCCAGCCCTGTCCTTAACCAGCCAGACCTCCCCAGCCCTGTCCTCACACAGCCAGACCTCCCCAGCCCTGTCCTCACACAGCCAGACCTCCCCAGACCTGTCCTCACACAGCCAGACCTCCCCAGCCCTGTCCTCACACAGCCAGACCTCCCCAGCCCTGTCCTTAACCAGCCAGACCTCCCCAGCCCTGTCCTCACACAGCCAGACCTCCCCAGCCCTGTCCTTAACCAGCCAGACCTCCCCAGCCCTGCCTGCTACATGCCTCCCCCCAGCCCACAGAACAGCCTCCCACTGACAGCGGCACAGACCAGCCACACCCCAGCTCCAACACCCACCAGCCCCCCCTTCTACCCCCTGCAGTCCAGAAGAAACACTGTCTGACATCGTCCTGTTGATTGACTCAAATGGGAAGTTAAGGAAAATAAACTTTCCCCTCGACACAAAAGGAGAAAGGTGTGGTGCCCAACAACACAGAGTGTCATGGAGCTGCTTGATAAGGCCCAGCTCGGGTCGCCAAGCCACATAATCATACACACCGGAAGCAACGACCTGCGTGCTCAGCAGGAGAGGGTGGTGAGTTCACTACGGGGAGTGATTGCGAAGGCCTCCGCAATCTTCCCCAACTCAAGGATCGTGGTGTCAACCCTTCTACAGAGGAGGGACTTCCATCCTGCCACAATCCAAAGAATAAACGCCAGCCTCTCCCAGGACTGTGCCCTGCGACCCAATGTACACCTGGCCCACCATCCCACCCTCGATCTGGACTGTCTCTATGCCCATGTTCACCTGTAAAGGGAGACAGTCCCCATCCTTGCCAAGACTCTCAAGGACGTCGCTTTAAACCGCAGCCCGACCTCTCCACCCAGGAACAGCGGAGCAATCTCCACCCCGCCGAGATCACCGAGACAACATCCCGGACCAGCACCCTGGACCCCCCAGCCACGACCACAGCACCACCAACCTCAATGCCCACCACAGCCAGTGCAGCACAGACCACCCCAGTCCAGCTTCAGAGCCACCCAGACGAGGCCTCCCACCCCCCTGCCCCCCACCGAAGACCCACACCTGGAGGAGCCACAGCCCAGCAGGCAGAGCTACGCACAGGCTGTGAGAGGAGCAACTGGCCCAGCCCCCACCAACCAAATGAGTGACATTAAACAAATGCTCACATGTGATAGGCCGAGGGTCATGGATGCTCACATGTGATAGGCCGAGGGTCATGGTAAGATGAGCACAAGAACTCCACCCTCCTCACACTACATCCACCCAAGTTGCATGACACAAATTCTATCTTAAATGATAAACAAATCACATTTGCATAATAAGAGTTTACGTTAATTGAAAAACATATTTTAATAGTTCTTGTAGGATTGTGAGTGTTTGTCTAATTTTGAAGGTAAAGAAAAAACAGTTATGAAATCTTTTTACGTTGCATGTTGGAATTTACAAGGTTTGAAGTCCTCTGCTTTTGGGCTAAAGAGCAGAAACCCAGACTTCCTGAAAGAAATTGATGATGTTGATATTGTAGTACTACAGGAAACATGGTGCAGAGGTGATGTTTCCACTGGCTGTCCACTAGGTTATAGGGAGATAGTCATACCATCCACTAAATTAAAAGGAATCAAACAGGGCAGAGACTCAGGGGGAATGCTAATATGGTATAAATCTGAACTAATTAATTCAATCGAATTGATCAAAACAGGGGAATTCTTTATCTGGTTAAAAATCAACAAGGAGGTTGTCTTGACAGATAACAACGTCTTCCTCTGTGCCACATACATTCCCCCCTCAGAGTCACCCTACTTCAATGAAGAGAGCTTCTCCATTCTAGAGGGGGAGATTAGTCACTTTCAGGCCCAAGGCAACGTACTGGTCTGTGGAGACCTGAATGGTAGAACAGCAGAGGAACTAGACACTATTAACAGTCATGGGGATAAACACCTACCAGGAAGCAACAACCTTTCCCTCCCCACATACCCCCACAGAAACAACTATGACAAAGTGAAAAACAAAAATGGAGTACAGTTCCTGCAGCTCTGTCGAACACTGGGTCTGTACATAGTCAATGGCAGGCTGAGAGGAGACTATTTTGGTAGGTACACCTACAGCTCATCCCTTGGCAGCAGCTCTGTAGACTACTTCCTCACCGACCTAAACCCAGAGTCTCTCAGAGCCTTCACAGTCAGCCCACTAACACCTCTCTCGGACCACAGTAAAATCACAGTGTATCTGAGAAGAGCGGAACCCAACCATGAAGCATCACGGCCCGATAAATTATATGGTACTAAACAGGCCTATAGATGGAGTGCAAATAGTACAGACATCTACCAAAAAGCAATTAGTAGCCAAAAAATACAATCTCTCCTGGACAACTTTTAAGCCTGAACATTCTCCTACAGCAATGGTGTAAATTTGGCCGTTTGGAACATAAACTTTATATTTGACAAATTAGCCTCCTTGGCTAATCTAAAGAAGCATAAGAGCAAAAATTGGTTTGATAATGATTGCAAAAATCTAAGAAAGTCATTGAGAAATATATCTAATCAAAAACACAGAGAACCAGACAACAAAAATATATGCCTTCAATATGGAGAAATACTGAAGCAATACAAACTTTTTTAATAGATTCATTGTCATGACACACAAGGTTGATGCCAGTGGCCTGTTGTTGCCTTTTGGTGGTTACGTCACAAGGGACAAAAGGTTACAAGGTTACGTCACTAAGAACAAAAAAGGAACAGCACATTAGAAATCAGCTGGATGTAATTGAGGAATCCATAGAATCAAACCACTTCTGGGAGAATTGGAATAGATGAAACAAACCTCATGAGGAATTGGCTATCCAAAATGGGGATATGTGGAGAAATCACTTTGCAAACCTCTACAGCAATATAACAAAGAGCCCGGAACAAAAAGAAATACAAGAAAATGTACAAATCCTTTAATCAGCAGTCAAAGACTATCAGAATCCTGTGGATACCCCAATTACAGATTAAAAAGTATTGGAAAAACTATGCACTCTCCAACTCAAAAAGGCCTGTGGTGCTGATGGAATTTTAAATGAAATGATCAAATACACACACCACAAATTCAAATTGCCTATACTCAAACACTTCAACAGTATCCTCACTGCAGGTATTTTCTCCGATATTTGGAACCAAGGACTGATCACACCAATCTGTAAAAATGGAGACAAATTTGACCCAAATAATTAGAGGTATTTACGTTAACAGCAACTTGGGGAAAATTCTCTGCAGTATTATAAATAGCAGACTACCTAATTTCCTTGACGAACACAACGTCCTGAGCAGAAGCTAGATTGGATTTCTAAAAAATGATCGTACAACAGACCACATTTACACCCTCCACACTCTAATTGACAAACACGTAAACCAAAACAAAGGCAAAACCTACTCGTGTTTTGTAGATTTCAAGAAAACATTTGATTCAATTTGGCACTAAGGTCTTTTTTATAAACTAATAGAAAGTGGTATTGGATGGAAAACATATGATGTTATTAAATCAATGCACACTAAAAATAAATGTGTGGTTCAAATTGGCAACAAGCAAACAGACTTCTTCTCTCAGGGACGTGGAGTGAAACAGGGCTGCCCAATAAGACCAACACTATTTAACATCTACATTAATGAATTAACAACAAGCAAACAGACTTCTTCTCTCAGGGACGGGGAGTGAAACAGGGCTGCCCAATAAGTCCAACACTATTTAACATCTACATTAATGAATTAACAACCAGCCAACAGACTTCTTCTCTCAGGGACGGGGAGTGAAACAGGGCTGCCCAATAAGTCCAACACTATTTAACATCGACATTAATGAATTGGCAAAAACATTAGAAGAATCGGCAGCACCTGGTATCACCCTACACAACACTGAAATCAAGTGTCTGCTGTAGATGACCTGGTGCTACCGTCTCCCACTAAGGAGGGTCTGCTGTACGCAGATGACCTGGTGCTACTGTCTCCCACTAAGGAGGGTCTGCTGTACGCAGATGACCTGGTGCTACTGTCTCCCACTAAGGAGGGTCTGCTGTACGCAGATGACCTGGTGCTACTGTCTCCCACTAAGGAGGGTCTGCTGTACGCAGATGACCTGGTGCTGCTGTCTCCCACTAAGGAGGGTCTGCTGTACGCAGATGACCTGGTGCTGCTGTCTCCCACTAAGGAGGGTCTGCTGTACGCAGATGACCTGGTGCTACTGTCTCCCACTAAGGAGGGTCTGCTGTACGCAGATGACCTGGTGCTGCTGTCTCCCACTAAGGAGGGTCTGCTGTACGCAGATGACCTGGTGCTGCTGTCTCCCACTAAGGAGGGTCTGCTGTACGCAGATGACCTGGTGCTGCTGTCTCCCACTAAGGAGGGTCTGCTGTACGCAGATGACCTGGTGCTGCTGTCTCCCACTAAGGAGGGTCTGCTGTAGGCAGATGACCTGGTGCTGCTGTCTCCCACTAAGGATGGTCTGCTGTACGCAGATGACCTGGTGCTGCTGTCTCCCACTAAGGAGGGTCTGCTGTAGACAGATGACCTGGTGCTGCTGTCTCCCACTAAGGATGGTCTGCTGTACGCAGATGACCTGGTGCTGCTGTCTCCCACTAAGGAGGGTCTGCTGTAGACAGATGACCTGGTGCTGCTGTCTCCCACTAAGGAGGGTCTGCTGTACGCAGATGACCTGGTGCTGCTGTCTCCCACTAAGGAGGGTCTGCTGTAGACAGATGACCTGGTGCTGCCTTCTCCCTTTAAGGAGGGTCTGCTGTAGACAGATGACCTGGTGCTGCCGTCTCCCACTAAGGAGGGTCTGCTGTACGCAGATGACCTGGTGCTACTGTCTCCCACTAAGGAGGGTCTGCTGTAGACAGATGACCTGGTGCTGCCTTCTCCCACTAAGGAGGGTCTGCTGTAGACAGATGACCTGGTGCTACTGTCTCCCACTAAGGAGGGTCTGCTGTAGACAGCTGACCTGGTGCTGCTGTCTCCCTCTAAGGAGGGTCTGCTGTAGACAGATGCCCTGGTGCTGCTGTCTCCCACTAAGGAGGGTCTGCTGTACGCAGATGACCTGGTGCTGCTGTCTCCCACTAAGGAGGGTCTGCTGTATGCAGATGACCTGGTGCTGCCGTCTCCCACTAAGGAGGGTCTGCTGGAGACAGATGACCTGGTGCTGCTGTCTCCCACTAAGGAGGTTCTGCTGTAGACAGATGGCCTGGTGCTACTGTCTCCCACTAAGGAGGGTCTGCTGTACGCAGATGACCTGGTGCTGCTGTCTCCCACTAAGGAGGGTCTGCTGTAGACAGATGGCCTGGTGCTACTGTCTCCCTCTAAGGAGGGTCTGCTGTAGACAGATGCCCTGGTGCTGCTGTCTCCCACTAAGGAGGGTCTGCTGTAGACAGATGCCCTGGTGCTACTGTCTCCCACTAAGGAGGGTCTGCTGTACGCAGATGACCTGGTGCTGCTGTCTCCCACTAAGGAGGGTCTGCTGTAGACAGATGACCTGGTGCTGCTGTCTCCCACTAAGGAGGGTCTGCTGTACGCAGATGACCTGGTGCTGCTGTCTCCCACTAAGGAGGGTCTGCTGTAGACAGATGACCTGGTGCTGCTGTCTCCCACTAAGGAGGGTCTGCTGTAGACAGATGACCTGGTGCTGCTGTCTCCCACTAAGGAGGGTCTGCTGTAGACAGATGACCTGGTGCTGCTGTCTCCCACTAAGGAGGGTCTGCTGTCTCCCACTAAGGAGGGTCTGCTGTCTCCCACTAAGGAGCGTCTGCTGTAGACAGATGACCTGGTGCTGCTGTCTCCCACTAAGGAGGGTCTGCTGTAGACAGATGACCTGGTGCTGCTGTCTCCCACTAAGGAGGGTCTCCTGTAGACAGATGACCTGGTGCTGCCGTCTCCCACTAAGGAGGGTCTGCTGTATGCAGATGACCTGGTGCTGCTGTCTCCCACTAAGGAGGGTCTGCTGTAGACAGATGACCTGGTGCTGCTGTCTCCCACTAAGGAGGGTCTGCTGTAGACAGATGACCTGGTGCTGCCGTCTCCCACTAAGGAGGGTCTGCTGTAGACAGATGACCTGGTGCTGCTGTCTCCCACTAAGGAGGGTCTGCTGTAGACAGATGACCTGGTGCTGCTGTCTCCCACTAAAGAGGAGTTACAGCAGCATCTAGATCATCTGCACAGGTTCAGTCAGACCTGGGCTCTGACCGTTAATCACAGGTTTAGTCAGACCTGGGCTCTGACCGTTAACCACAGGTTCAGTCAGACCTGGGCTCTGACCGTTAATCACAGGTTTAGTCAGACCTGGGCTCTGACCGTTAACCACAGGTTCTGTCAGACCTGGGCTCTGACCGTTAATCTAAAAAAAACAGAATATAATGATATTCCAAAAAAGGGCCAGAAATCAGGATGACAAATATAAATTCTATTTGGACACAGTTCTATTAGAACACACCAAAAACTACACGTATCTAGCACTAAATAGCAACAGGTAGCTTTCACATGGCTGTGAAGGAGCTGAGAGACAAAGCAAGAAGAGCATTCTATGCCATTAAAAGGAACATCAAAATCAAAATTCCAATTAGAATCTGGCTCAAAATGTTCCAATCAGTTATAGAACCAGTTGCTCTATATGGCAGTGAAGTATGGGGTCCGCTGTCTAATAATGACTTCATCAAAATGGAACAAACCATCTAGTTGAAATACTGCATGCAGAGTTTTGCCAAACTGTATTGTAAGTGCAAA
Source organism: Salvelinus namaycush (assembly GCF_016432855.1). Classification (NCBI taxonomy): domain Eukaryota; kingdom Metazoa; phylum Chordata; class Actinopteri; order Salmoniformes; family Salmonidae; genus Salvelinus; species Salvelinus namaycush. The sequence continues at coordinate 6,691,486 of NC_052314.1, read as the reverse complement.
GAAAACCTCAAAATATCACATGTAGAGCAGAATTGGGCCAAAACCCCCCTCCTTATTCAAATAGAAAAAAGAGACATCACATTTTACAACCATCTAAAAACAAGTGAAACCCAAAACATTCCATCACACAGCTCTACAATGTCAAGACATGAAACAAGAGAAGAGTCCCCTCAGCCAGCTGGTTCTGAGGCTCAGTTCACCAACCCAAACCAACCCCGTAGAGCCTCAGGACAGCACTCAGAACATCTGGCCCAACCAAATCATCACAAAACAAAAATATATAAACTATTAGAAAGAAGCCACAGAAAAATCAAAGTAAACTTCAATGCTATTTGTCTCTAAAACAGATAGTACATGGTGGCAGACTATCTGACCAATGTGACTGATAGAAAACTGAGGAAAACACTGACTAGGTACAGACTCAGTGAGCACAGTCTGGCTATAGAGACAGTCTGGCTATAGAGACAGTCTGCCTGTAGACACAGTCTGGCTGTAGACACAGTCTGGCTATAGAGACAGTCTGGCTGTAGAGACAGTCTGGCTGTAGAGACAGTCTGGCTGTAGAGACAGTCTGGCTATAGAGACAGTCTGGCTATAGAGACAGTCTGGCTATAGAGACAGTCTGGCTATAGAGACAGTCTGGCTATAGAGACAGTCTGGCTATAGAGACAGTCTGGCTATAGGTCGTCACAGACAAACCAGAGAGGACAGGCTGTGCTCACTCTGCTCCAGGGGAGAGGTAGAGACAGAGCTGCATTTCCTATTACACAGTGACAAATACTCAGACCTAAGAGAATATTTATTTCCCAAAATTATCATTCAATACAAAGAATTTGAAAGTATAAAAGACGAAGTGGGACAGCCAGTGAAAAGTGAAAAGTCAATAATATTTCCCATTTAGTTTTGTCTTTCATACCAGGTCATGTGTCTTCTCAGTCATGTTGAGACTGGTCTACTGCTATTGCTTTAATGTATTATTATTCTCATGAATATTGTTGTTGTAGTTGCTGTTAATGGTAATCACATTTTTTATATGTATACTTTGACAATGTAAGTAATTTCACTTGGCATATCAATAAAGTCAATTGAATTGAATAACGAGAGAGAGCAGGAGAGAGAGAGAGAGCGAGAGAGAGAGGTAACGAGAGAGAGAGCGGGAGAGAGAGAGAGGTAACGAGAGAGAGAGCGGGAGAGAGAGAGAGGTAACGAGAGAGAGAGGTAACGAGAGAGAGAGCGGGAGAGAGAGAGAGGTAACGAGACAGAGAGCGAGAGAGAGAGCGGGAGAGAGAGAGAAAGGGGATGGCGAGAGAGAAAGAGGTAGCGAGAGAGAAAGGGGTAGCGAGAGAGAAAGGGGTAGCGAGAGAGAAAGGGGTAGCGAGAGAGAAAGGGGTAGCGAGAGAGAAAGGGGTAGCGAGAGCGAGGGGGGTAGCGGGAGAGAGGGGGATGGCGAGAGAGAAAGGGGTAGCGAGAGAGAAAGGGGTAGCGAGAGAGAAAGGGGTAGCGAGAGCGAGAAGGGTAGCGGGAGAGAGGGGGATGGCGAGAGAGAAAGGGGTAGCGAGAGAGAAAGGGGTAGCGAGAGAGAAAGGGGTAGCGAGAGAGAAAGGGGTAGCGAGAGAGAAAGGGGTAGCGGGAGAGAGGGGGGTAGCGGGAGAGAGGGGGGTAGCGGGAGCCGGGTAGCGCGAGCGAGAGGCGGGTAGAGAGAGAGAGAGAGAGAGGCGGGTAGAGAGAGACAGAGAGCGAGAGGCGGGTAGAGAGAGAGAGAGCGAGAGGCGGGTAGAGAGAGACAGAAAGCGAGAGGCGGGTAGAGAGAGACAGAGAGCGAGAGGCGGGTAGAGAGAGACAGAGAGCGAGAGGCGGGTAGAGAGAGACAGAGAGCGAGAGGCGGGTAGAGAGAGACAGAGAGCGAGAGGCGGGTAGAGAGAGACAGAGAGCGAGAGGCGGGTAGAGAGAGAGAGAGAGACGGGTAGAGAGAGAGAGAGACGGGTAGAGAGAGAGAGAGCGAGAGACGGGTAGAGAGAGAGAGAGCGAGAGACGGGTAGAGAGACAGAGAGCGAGAGGCGGGTAGAGAGACAGAGAGCGAGAGGCGGGTAGAGAGACAGAGAGCGAGAGGCGGGTAGAGAGACAGAGAGCGAGAGGCGGGTAGAGAGACAGAGAGCGAGAGGCGGGTAGAGAGACAGAGAGCGAGAGGCGGGTAGAGAGACAGAGAGCGAGAGGCGGGTAGAGAGACAGAGAGCGAGAGGCGGGTAGAGAGACAGAGAACGAGAGGCGGGTAGAGAGACAGAGAGCGAGAGGCGGGTAGAGAGACAGAGAGCGAGAGACGGGTAGAGAGACAGAGAGCGAGAGGCGGGTAGAGAGACAGAGAGCGAGAGACGGGTAGAGAGCGAGAGGCGGGTAAAGAGACAGAGAGCGAGAGACGGGTAGAGAGACAGAGAGCGAGAGACGGGTAGAGAGAGAGATAGCGAGAGGCGGGTAGAGAGACAGAGAGCGAGAGGCGGGTAGAGAGACAGAGAGCGAGAGACGGGTAGAGAGACAGAGAGCGAGAGGCGGGTAGAGAGACAGAGAGCGAGAGGCGGGTAGAGAGACAGAGAGAGGCGGGTAGAGAGACAGAGAGCGAGAGGCGGGTAGAGACACAGAGAGCGAGAGACGGGTAGAGAGACAGAGAGCGAGAGAAAGGTAGAGAGACAGAGAGCGAGAGGCGGGTAGAGAGACAGAGAGCGAGAGGCGGGTAGAGAGACAAAGCGAGAGGCGGGTAGAGAGACAGAGAGCGAGAGGCGGGTAGAGAGAGAGAGAGGAGGGTAGAGAGACAGACAGCGAGAGGCGGGTAGAGAGACAGAGAGCGAGAGGCGGGTAGAGAGACACACAGCGAGAGATGGGTAGAGAGACAGAGAGCGAGAGGCGGGTAGAGAGACAGAGAGCGAGAGATGGGTAGAGAGACAGAGAGCGAGAGGCGGGTAGAGAGACAGAGAGCGAGAGGCGGGTAGAGAGACAGAGAGCGAGAGGCGGGTAGAGAGACAGAGAGCGAGAGGCGGGTAGAGAGACAGAGAGCGAGAGACAGAGAGCGAGAGGCGGGTAGAGAGACAGAGAGCGAGAGACAGAGAGCGAGAGGCGGGTAGAGAGACAGAGAGCGAGAGACAGAGAGCGAGAGGCGGGTAGAGAGACAGAGCGAGAGGCGGGTAGAGAGACAGAGAGAGAGAGAGGCGGGTAGAGAGACAGAGAGCGAGAGGCGGGTAAAGAGACAGAGAGCGAGAGGCGGGTAGAGAGACAGAGAGCGAGAGGCGGGTAGAGAGAGAGAGAGAGCGAGAGGCGGGTAGAGAGAGACAGAGAGCGAGAGGCGGGTAGAGAGAGAGAGCGAGAGGCGGGTAGAGAGAGAGAGAGCGAGAGACGGGTAGAGAGAGAGAGAGCGAGAGACGGGTAGAGAGAGAGATAGCGAGAGGCGGGTAGAGAGACAGAGAGCGAGAGGCGGGTAGAGAGACAGAGAGCGAGAGACGGGTAGAGAGACAGAGAGCGAGAGGCGGGTAGAGAGACAGAGAGCGAGAGGCGGGTAGAGAGACAGAGAGCGAGAGACGGGTAGAGAGACAGAGAGCGAGAGGCGGGTAGAGAGACAGAGAGCGAGAGGCGGGTAGAGAGACAGAGAGCGAGAGGCGGGTAGAGAGACAGAGAGCGAGAGGCGGGTAGAGAGAACAGAGAGCGAGAGGCGGGTAGAGAGACAGAGAGCGAGAGACGGGTAGAGAGACAGAGAGCGAGAGGCGGGTTAGAGAGACAGAGAGCGAGAGGCGGGTAGAGAGACAGAGAGCGAGAGGCGGGTAGAGAGACAGAGAGCGAGAGGCGGGTAGAGAGACAGAGAGCGAGAGGCGGGGAGAGAGACAGGAGAGCGGCGGGGTAGAGAGACAGAGAGCGAGAGGCGGGTAGAGAGACAGAGAGCGAGAGGCGGGTAGAGAGACAGAGAGCGAGAGGCGGGTAGAGAGACAGAGAGCGAGAGGCGGTAGAGAGACAGAGAGCGAGAGGCGGGTAGAGAGACAGAGAGCGAGAGGCGGGTAGAGAGACAGACGCGAGAGGCGGTAGAGAGACAGAGAGCGAGAGGCGGGTAGAGAGACAGAGAGCGAGAGGCGGGTAGAGAGACAGAGAGCGAGAGGCGGGTAGAGAGACAGAGAGCGAGAGGCGGGTAGAGAGACAGAGAGCGAGAGGCGGGTAGAGAGACAGAGAGCGAGAGGCGGGTAGAGAGACAGAGGGAGGCGGGTAGAGAGACAGAGAGCGAGAGGCGGGTAGAGACAGAGAGCGAGAGACGGGTAGAGAGACAGAGAGGCGGGTAGAGAGACAGAGAGCGAGAGGCGGGTAGAGAGACAGAGAGCGAGAGACGGGTAGAGAGACAGAGAACGAGAGGCGGGTAGAGAGACAGAGAGAGGCGGGTAGAGAGACAGAGAGCGAGAGACAGGTAGAGAGACAGAGAGCGAGAGGCGAGTAGAGAGACAGAGAGAGGCGGGTAGAGAGCGAGAGGCGGGTAGTGAGCGAGAGGCGGGTAGTGAGCGAGAGGCGGGTAGAGAGACAGAGAGCGAGAGACGGGTAGAGAGACAGAGAGCGAGAGACGGGTAGAGAGACAGAGAGCGAGAGGCGGGTAGAGAGACAGAGAGCGAGAGGCGGGTAGAGAGACAGAGAGAGGTGGGTAGAGAGACAGAGAGAGGTGGGTAGAGAGAGATGCGCGTAGAGAGAGAGAGGCGGGTAGAGAGAGAGAGCATGCTGGAGGGAGGTGATGTGTAGTCACCTCTTACTGTCAGTGCTGGGAGGAGGGTGATGTGTAGTCTACCTCTTACTGTCATGTGCTGGAGGAGGGTGATGTGTAGTCTACCTCTTACTGTCAGTGCTGGAGGGGTGATGTGTAGTCTACCTCTTACTGTCAGTGCTGAGGAGGGTGATGTGTAGTCTACCTCTTACTGTCAGTGCTGGGAGGGTGATGTGTAGTCTACCTCTTACTGTCGTGCTGGAGAAGGGTGATGTGTAGTCTACCTCTTACTGTCAGTGCTGGAGGGAGGTGATGTGTAGTCTACCTCTTACTGTCAGTGCTGGAGGAGGGTGTGAGGTGTAGTCTACCTCTTACTGTCAGTGCTGGAGGAGGGTGATGTGTAGTCTACTCCTTACTGTCAGTGCTGGAGGAGGGTGATGTGTAGTCTACCCTTACTGTCAGTGCTGGAGGAGGGTGATGTGTAGTCTACCTCTTACTGTCAGTGCTGGAAGGGTGATGTGTAGTCTACCTCTTACTGCAGTGCTGGAGGAGGGTGATGGTTAGTCTACCTCTTACTGTCAGTGCTGAGGAGGGTGATGTGTAGTCTACCTCTTACTGTCCGTGCTGGAGGAGGGTGATGTGTAGTCTACCTCTTACTGTCAGTGCTGGAGGAGGTGATGTGTAGTCTACCTCTTACTGTCAGTGCTGGGAAGGGTGATGTGTAGTCTACCTCTTACTGTCAGTGCTGAGGGAGGTTGTGTAGTCTACCTCTTACTGTCAGTGCTGGAGGAGGGTGATGTGTAGTCTACCTCTTACTGTCAGTGCTGGAGGAGGGTGATGTGTAGTCTACCTCTTACTGTCAGTGCTGGAGGAGGGTGATGTGTAGTCTACCACTTACTGTCAGTGCTGGAGGAGGGTGATGTGTAGTCTACCTCTTACTGTCAGTGCTGGAGGAGGGTGATGTGTAGTCTACCTCTTACTGGCAGTGCTGGAGGAGGGTGATGTGTAGTCTACCTCTTACTGTCAGTGCTGGAGGAGGGTGATGTGTAGTCTACCTCTTACTGTCAGTGCTGGAGGAGGGTGATGTGTAGTCTACCTCTTACTGTCAGTGCTGGAGGAGGTGATGTGAGTCTACCTCTTACTGTCAGTGCTGGAGAGGGTGTGTGTAGTCTACCTCTTACTGTCAGTGCTGGAGGAGGGTGATGTGTAGTCTACCTCTTACTGTCAGTGCTGGAGGGAGGTGATGTGTAGTCTACCTCTTACTGTCAGTGCTGGAGGAGGGTGATGTGTAGTCTACCTCTTACTGTCAGTGCTGGAGGAGGGTGATGTGTAGTCTACCTCTTACTGTCAGTGCTGGAGGAGGGTGATGTGTAGTCTACCTCTTACTGTCAGTGCTGGAGGAGGGTGATGTGTAGTCTACCTCTTACTGTCAGTGCTGGAGGAGGGTGATGTGTAGTCTACCTCTTACTGTCAGTGCTGGAGAAGGGTGATGTGTAGTCTACCTCTTACTGTCAGTGCTGGAGGAGGGGAGTGTAGTCTACCTCTTACTGTCAGTGCTGGAGAGGGTGATGTGTAGTCTACCTCTTACTGTCGTGCTGGAGAAGGGTGATGTGTAGTCTACCTCTTACTGTCAGTGCTGGAGAAGGGTGATGTGTAGTCTACCTCTTACTGTCAGTGCTGGAGGAGGGTGATGTGTAGTCTACCTCTTACTGTCAGTGCTGGAGGAGGGTTTGTGGTCATTAAACGGAAGAAAAAAGACTGAAAGCATCAGCTGATGATATTGCACCAATTAGATGTTAATATGTCGGTCTACTCAGTCCACCAGGTTCCGCACACAGTTCTCTGGTGGCTGCCGAGCGTAAGCTGTGCCCTGATTAGTGCAGCAGACCTTTCTCTCTGATTGGTACACTTTCTCCCTGATTGGTACAGCATACCTTTCTCTCTGATTGGTACAGCATACCTTTCTCTCTGATTGGTACAGAATACCTTGCTCTCTGATTGGTACAGCATACCTTTCTCTCTGATTGGTACAGCATACCTTTCTCTCTGATTGGTACAGAATACCTTTCTCTCTGATTGGTACAGCATACCTTTCTCCCTGATTGGTACAGAATGCCTTTATCTCTGATTGGTACAGCATACCTTGCTCTCTGATTGGTACAGCATTCCTTGCACTCTGATTGGTACAGCATACCTTGCTCTCTGCCTGTAATGATCATTATCTTAACATTACGTATGCTCTGGCAGTGAGCTCCTCTCGAAGGAGGAGAGCCTAACACCAATACTAACATATTGCATGTATTGTAATATTTTTTAATACATGGTTAAACGAACACGTGGCGTTTCCTGTCTGAACTACCAGGACTTATCAAAATCATATCAGTGTTTATTGGTGGCGTACACAGATTTGATTTGCAAGGTGTTATAGCAGGTACATCGAAATGCTTGTGTTACTAGCTCCAACAGTACAGTAGAATGTCTTGTGTTACTAGCTCCAACAGTACAGTAGAATGTCTTGTGTTTCTAGCTCCAACAGTACAGTAGAATGTCTTGTGTTACTAGCTCCAACAGTACAGTAGAATGTCTTGTGTTACTAGCTCCAACAGGGCAGTAGAATGTCTTGTGTTACTAGCTCCAACAGTACAGTAGAATGTCTTGTGTTACCAGCTCCAACAGTATCGTAGAATGTCTTGTGTTACTAGCTCCAACAGTACAGTAGAATGTCTTGTGTTACTAGCTCCAACAGTACAGTAGAATGTCTTGTGTTACTAGCTCCAACAGTACAGTAGAATGTCTTGTGTTACTAGCTCCAACAGGGCAGTAGAATGTCTTGTGTTACTAGCTCCAACAGTACAGTAGAATGTCTTGTGTTACTAGCTCCAACAGGGCAGTAGAATGTCTTGTGTTACTAGCTCCAACAGTACAGTAGAATGTATTGTGTTACTAATTCCAATAGGGCTGTAGAATGTCTTGTGTTACTAGCTCCAACAGGGCTGTAGAATGTCTTGTGTTACTAGCTCCAACAGGGCTTTAGAATGTCTTGTGTTACTAGCTCCAACAGTACAGTAGAATGTCTTGTGTTACTAGCTTCAACAGGGGGGTTGGGCTGGGGGGGGGGG